>NW_019492884.1:0-400 GCF_002814215.2 Seriola lalandi dorsalis | reverse complement strand
AATCACAGCACACTATTCAACTGATGTCTTTGGTGATTAAAAAGTGACTGCTGGTTAGTTTCAGTCACTGTTTGAAACTTGTTCAAACAAGTTGTCATGACAACAGAAACAGAAAAACATGTCACTACTAGACTGAAACCAGCTGACACTAGACTGAAACTAATTGATAATTGACTGAAACCAGCTGACACCAGCCTACAACGTGGTCCAGCCATATACCTGATTTTGAACTTATCTTTCAAGTCACTGGAGAACAGAGTTTTTTTAGATAAGGCTGTTCTCCCTGGGAGAAGGTGCACATTTACCAGCTGGTCTTCTCTGGAGAGTGACTGTGAGATCCTGAGAAGACTACTGGTCTCACCTGGCAGGGAGTCATCATATCTCAGAAAACACCATAGCA
>NW_019492883.1:0-400 GCF_002814215.2 Seriola lalandi dorsalis | reverse complement strand
CGACCTGTTGTTACTAAAGCTCCAGAGAGAAGCCTGAGAGAGGAGATGTAAAACTACACTGAGATGGTTTTTAGTTCTTAAAACAACAAATATATCTTCAAATAATACACCATAAAAGTGTAATTGTGTAGTTATTACACACACGTTAAAATGGAGTTTGTTTTTATATAGTTTAAATATAAGATTTGTGATGTACTAATTGAGGACCTAACCCACAACTAAGTGCTCAAGATGTGGGAATCACTGTCAGTCTTCATGTCCTTTAACAGCAGGGTAACATCACAGTTTCAGTTTCACTGCTTTCATTATTCAAATTATATTAAAATTTTCAATCCAAACTTTACTCCAGACTCACAATAGCAAGACACAGTGGTGTGCTAATTATGGTGCCAAAGTTTCC
>NW_019492882.1:0-400 GCF_002814215.2 Seriola lalandi dorsalis | reverse complement strand
TAGACAAATGCATAAGCCTTTATACTGTTTATTTCCAACTTGTCTTATGTTATTATTATTATTACTATTATTATTATTATGTTTTTATCTTGCATTATTGTTGGGTATTTTATTCCTTTTTAATAATTCAAACAGTACTTTACCTGCACTGTCATTATTATGACTGTCTCTGTGTTAAATTTGTTACCGGAGGGGGAGCTGGGAAAAATATTTTTAACTGAACTCTATTGATCCCTGAGGGGGGACAGGGACAATGCAGCAGCCCAAAATAACTGTAAAGCAAAGAGTATAAAGTAAGAACAGTATGAGAAAAGAGAAAATATGATGGTGGATGCTTATTATCTTTGTTCAAGTAACTACCCTAGCTCATGATAAAGTGTTTATCACACTGTAGCTGGGG
>NW_019492881.1:0-400 GCF_002814215.2 Seriola lalandi dorsalis | reverse complement strand
TAATTAAATTTTTACAACAACTGTTTTCAACAATTTAAATATGCTGACTTTATTATCTCTGAAATATTACTGTACGTTTACCAAAGGTGGAAACTTAATAACATTATTACACATTTAAAGTGATGAAATTCATCCAGCTGAGAACTTGGTTTTAAAAAGGTCATAATCCAACAAGTCATGGATCTTCACAAAGTGTCTCTTCCATAAAATCACTTTTGGAAAAAACAAAACATATTCTCTCAATCACAACTGCACTAGTTACTGAATCAGTATCATGAAATTTTTCAGAGTTTTCAGTTGTGTGATGTTTTGTCTTGTGAATAAACCTCATGAACAATATAATTCAACCAAAAATCAGTTTTTAACAACCTAAATTCCAATAATAAAATTAAACTTCTGA
>NW_019492880.1:0-400 GCF_002814215.2 Seriola lalandi dorsalis | reverse complement strand
TAATTGTATTTTCCTCATTTTACAGGCTACAACACATATAACATCTGCAGAATAATAGTGCTCCCTTTATGAAGTGAACGACAAATGCCTGGTGTTATTGTATCCAGATCAATTACTTGTTTTTGCTTTTAAACATTATGTGCTTGTCTTTTCATTAGTTGCATAAAAGTGCGTGGGTGACATAATATAAATGTGTCTACTATCAGAAATTTGCCACTCTGTTTATGCTGTGGCATCTCTCCCTTTAATATCTCAAAGTGCATGAGGCCTTTGTGGGCAATGTTACAAATTAATGAACAGGACTGGTCTGTGGCAGTTACGTGACTTTTTAAATCAGTGTGATGAGGAGACCTGATTTGTCTGGCGTTTAATTCATTGGAATCACCAAAACCAGACATTA
>NW_019492879.1:0-400 GCF_002814215.2 Seriola lalandi dorsalis | reverse complement strand
CCCAAGGGTGGGGTGTAAGACATGATATATTGCATTCTGTAGCCCTCTACCTTAACCATCACAACTGAATGATTAAGCCTAACCAAACCTTAAAACATGTCTTCACCTTAAAAGTTAATGATTTACATTATGGAGACTTGCTTTTTGTCCCCATAAGGATGACAAGTCCCCTTAATATGACAGTGTAAACAGATTTAGGTCCCCAAAACACACACACACGCATACATACATACATACACGTTGTGAAAATAAAGTATGTCTTTGATAGCTAACACAGAAGTGCCTCCTGTGTCCTGCTGGCTTTAACAGATGGCTTTAAACATGATGTCTTGCTGTGTGTGTGTGTGTGTGTGTGTGTGTGTGTGTGTGTGTGTGTGTGTGTGTGTGTGTGTGTGTGTGT
>NW_019492878.1:0-400 GCF_002814215.2 Seriola lalandi dorsalis | reverse complement strand
AGCTGGAGCTGGAGCTCTTCAAAGCGTTTCCTCTGAAGTTTCATCTTTATTTTAGCACAGTCGACAGGATTATTCAGACCCTCTGTCTGTTCTGTCTTTCGTGTCTTAATAAGGTAATGTTTGGAGATGGTTCACTGTTTACAGCAGCTGACAAGACTGGCCTATTAGTGATGGCAACCAAGCATGGACACACACACACACACACACACACACACTTACATTACCCTTTACTAAATGTACAATGAGTCCACATGCGAGTAGATCTTGTATAAATCTATCAGGGTGTTTGCAGCCTGTTCCCTCATATGGAGAAGAGGCTGACACACTAATCTGTAGAAACTGTGAACAGTGAACATTGTCTCATCTGCTGCAAAGAAAAAAAATAGATAAATAAAACTGA
>NW_019492877.1:0-400 GCF_002814215.2 Seriola lalandi dorsalis | reverse complement strand
TTTTTAACAGTACTCTAGATTTTCTCAAGATCATGCACCAGTACAGAAAATGTCCATTATCTTGTATTTCAGTCAGTTTTTTATACTATTAAATATAAAGTATAAATATAAGTCCATAACCAGTTCTTTGTTTTGTGTTTAACTCTCCTATTTTGTATTTCAGTCTTTCATATTGTGTATCAGCCTGTCACAGTGTTGTAGTCGAGTCAATAAACCTCGAATCCGAGTCGAGTCTTGAGTCCCCGTTACCTGTGTCCGAGTCCGAGTCATCAACTTTGAGACCGAGTCGAGTTCCAAGATGTTCTCCGGTGCTCCACTGTGGCACAGTCAAAGAGCAGACGTACAAATAAAAAAAAGTCTACATCAAACACAAACCATTTCACAGGGAGTTGATTTACTG
>NW_019492875.1:0-401 GCF_002814215.2 Seriola lalandi dorsalis | reverse complement strand
CATGGATGAGGAATACAGGGTTTATTATTTAAAATGGCGCACTGCATCATCTGTTATCTATGTTCCATTCATGTCAAGGCAAATAACTGACATAGCAAGACTTTTATAGATAGATAGATATATACTGTATATATCCCCTAGGGGAAATTCATGTGTCCAGTAGCTCATTAGTAGTAGTAATAATAATAATAATAATAATAATAATAATAATAGTTGACAACAAATAATAATAAATAATAATTAAATTAGTCCACTTCCTTGGCTGAATTTTTTGTATGTATATATATGTATTTTATGCAGCAACTTTACAACCACAGTTCTGAAGTAGTAAGTTATAAATCCTGTGATTATCAAAGGCAGTTGTTGGCTCACTAAGTGCAAGGGCAGACTGGAAAATGTTT
>NW_019492874.1:0-401 GCF_002814215.2 Seriola lalandi dorsalis | reverse complement strand
AGGAACAGCTCTGTCGTGTCTGTATGGTAAATATTAAGGTAAAGTCAGGAGAAGGTTAGCTTAGCTTAGCATAAAGACTGGAAACAGCTAGCCTGGCTCTGTCTTTAAAGCTCACAAGATAAACCGTGTTAATGAGTGAGCTGTTAATTACAGGTGCAGCCAGGTGCAGCCAGGTGCAGCCAGGTGCAGCCAGGTGCAGCATGTACCTGGATGTTTTCATGCCTCAGTAACTAAAGCAGCTGTTCAGATCCAGAATCCTCTTTGCTTCTTCTCTCCTTAAACAAACAGAAGAAGAACTTCTGTTTTCAAAAGATAGAAGAGAAAACACCTAGAGGTGTGTGTGTGTGTGTGTGTGTGTGTGTGTGTGTGTGTGTGTGTGTGTGTGTGTGTGTGTGTGTGTG
>NW_019492873.1:0-401 GCF_002814215.2 Seriola lalandi dorsalis | reverse complement strand
TTTCTAACTTTTCAAGAGTTGTTTTCAATATACACCATTACACTTTAAACAAGACACTGCAGCCAGATGACTCCAAGCCAAATGTAGTGCTTAAAGAAAAGCTTTTACAAATCCAGCACAGGTGTGTAGTTACAACAATAATCACATGGCTTCACTCTATTTGCTTCTGAAAGTTCTCATCATAGACTGGTGGGGACATGATGTGAACTTTAGTTTGTTTAGACGTTAAGTCTCTTTAGTCTTTAGACTGATTGGAACTTCAGGCTGTTTTGTCAAATGCCAGTCAGTGCTTGTTTATATCAAATCAATGCTCTCTCAGCAAACAAAGCTCTCCATTTTTCAGCTCACAGCTTCTGCATCTGCCATAAACACTTATCTAAAAAGCAGCATTACAAACAAGA
>NW_019492872.1:0-401 GCF_002814215.2 Seriola lalandi dorsalis | reverse complement strand
GGTCAGGTTCAGTCATGTCGGCCAAACATTAGGTGGACATTTAACTTCCTAGGTTTTAGAGAAAGAGCAGGAAAGAGTTGCTAAGTTCTAGCAAGAAAGCTGCAGTAAACTTCAAAGACTGGGAAAACCTACCTACAGCTAATGTCATCGATGAAGTATAGAACTGTATTCAACACCTTATCACATGCACAGTGCCATGGGTCCTTTGGGTAAGTGAGATTGTGTTCTCGCCATGAGCCCAAAGCTAAGTTACTCGCTCGGGACATTGAGGGACAGCTGTGACGCTGTCCTCCTCCTCCTCCACGACAGCTCCAAATAAACTACAAGCTCAAGTGTAGGCAATGGCCAAAACGCTGTGTTGTAACATCATGTCTAATGTTGACAGACTACAGGTTAGATCT
>NW_019492871.1:0-401 GCF_002814215.2 Seriola lalandi dorsalis | reverse complement strand
TGATATTCCACTAAGGTTGTCTTTTGAAGAACGCACATTATAAACATAACTAAAAACAATGATGACACTAAGGTCAATGCGAAAACACCAGTGGTGGAAGAAGTACTTAGTTAAAAGTACCGGTTATACATTACACAGGAACAGTATATAATATGTAATAGAATAGAATATATACAATAGTCTACAGTATTTAATTAGACTATTATTCCAGTGGGAAATTTGTCATCTGCAGTATAAAATCACAGCTACAACAATAACGCAATAAAAAAAAAAAGCAGATACATCCATCAGTCACTTGCACATTTTCATCTACATTAGAAAAGTATCTGAAACAAGGAGCCTCAACCAGACAGTTTTTTAAAGAGGTCAAAAACCAAAAATGTTGTGACTCACTAGTTTCT
>NW_019492870.1:0-401 GCF_002814215.2 Seriola lalandi dorsalis | reverse complement strand
GGTTCTTGTGTTCCTGCATGACTCTGTCTCAGTCACTAAATGAGGCGTCGACGCTAATTTTTAGGGCTGATTTTAAACTTTGCTGGCGAGTGTTTTGCAGTTTGCCTGGTGTGATGGTTTGACCTTTGCTATTATGGTGTTGACTTTACCTTCAGTACCAAACACTATGTGTGTGTGTGTGTGTGTGTGTGTGTGTGTCGTCCTAGAAGAGAAGAAGTTAGAGGACGCCACTCAAGAGGTTAAACCCCCCAAAGGTAGAGATCTGACCGCTCCGTGTGAGTGAGCTCGTACACTAATCCCTTGTTCTTGTTGACTCGTTTGTTGACGGCGGTCTGTCTGCAGCGGGAGATATGCAGCTCACGGTCTGAACAAACGTTCTTATATTCGATATCCAGCTCAAC
>NW_019492869.1:0-571 GCF_002814215.2 Seriola lalandi dorsalis | reverse complement strand
TGAACATATTCTTGGTATGTATGACTACATACCAGCACCTACTGTATATGATTCATTATGACACACACACACACACAAAACACACCACCTGTTGGACCACAGCCATCACTCCAGACACACTCCATGTAGTTAACACAGAGCCCCTTTGTGTGGGCTGGAGGATACATATGTGTGTGTGTCTGTGCATGTGTGTGTGTGTGTGTGTGCCATGCAAAGGAGGTCTCTGGTCTACCTGAGGTCAGGTAGAGCCGATCGCTTGTTCACACACACACACACACACACACACACACTCAATGTTTGAAGCGATATAAATAAGATTTCTGAGTCTTGCAGCTATTAGCAACTACTATAACTAACTAACTACTATAGCAATTATTTCATTAATTATCGATATAATCAATATAAAATTAATCTAATTAATTATTTTAATAATTGAATCATCGTTTGTGTTTTTTTCTAGCAAATATGCAAATGTTTACGATTGTGAGAATTTGCTGCTTTTTTTGTCATTTATGATAATAAACTGAATATATTTAGGTTTTGGATAAAATACGTAACTTAAGATTTCACC
>NW_019492868.1:0-401 GCF_002814215.2 Seriola lalandi dorsalis | reverse complement strand
GTCAGCCGCCACTAATGATGTGCGGCCCGGCTCTTAAACTCTCTTCCTCTGATGCTTAAACGGCCGCAGCTGTGGTGACGACTGGAAGGATCATTGCTGCACCAATAGGAGAAGCCAACTGTGGAGTTGGAGGCTCCTCCTCTCTCCTCCGACCAATCCCGTTACGAAGTTCGTGCAGACTGATTAGCGTAGACAAAACACACTTTAAAATCCAGGTGAACATATTTTTATATCATGCAGAAAGTTAAACAAGAGCAGAACTGATGACATAATTACGGAAGATTGCGCCGGTAGAGGATAACATTAAAAGTACTTGAACATTCCTGGGGAACTTTTGAATGTGCCTGCTGCTCAGTGTGTGTACTTCATTCCTCATGTTTCAATCTGAACAAAAGACGTTA
>NW_019492867.1:0-401 GCF_002814215.2 Seriola lalandi dorsalis | reverse complement strand
AAAAATTGTGAGACACATGTAGGACAGATAAGGTTCTCAATCCAACTTTTTTCATATGAGAAAAAAAAGGATTTCTGCGGAATTTAAAACTTTATGCAATGCATGTTGGGAAGTATATGTGAATAACTTGAAAACAATGTTTTGAATGAGATAAATAAATGATCTACTGGACATCTATTGAACTGAACTTATGATTTTAGATTCCGAAAATGAAATGATATAAACCTAAGACTGACAAACTATCAATCTAACTGAGTCAATAATAATAGAAAAGTATATTTAATAAAACGTATGAGACTTTACAGTACAAAGGGTAAAATGAACATGGAGTCAAAATTGGTTTTCCTGCTTTCCCAGAACACAAGGTCACAGAAGTTTGATGTTCAAAGTTATCAGGACTG
>NW_019492866.1:0-401 GCF_002814215.2 Seriola lalandi dorsalis | reverse complement strand
TTTATGCCATACTGTACTATGTCATTTTTTTAATCCATTTTTTGCCTTACTATAATATGTGATCTTTTATGACTTTTTATGCCATACTATACTATGTCAATTTTTTACACATTTTTTGCCTTACTATACTGTGTGATTTTTTAGATTTTTTTTGCCTTACTATACTATGTGATTTTTTATGACTTTTTATGCCATGCTATACTATATTATTTTATATACATATTTTGCCTTACTACACTATATCATTTTTATGACATTTTTTGCCTTGCTATACTGTGATTTTTTATAACTTTTTATGCCATACTATACAATGTCAATTTTTTAATAATTTTTTGCCTTACTATACTATGTGATTTTTTATGACTTTTTATGCCATACTATACTATATCATTTATGCATAC
>NW_019492865.1:0-401 GCF_002814215.2 Seriola lalandi dorsalis | reverse complement strand
AACAAACAAAAGACTTTGAGCCACAGCTTACTTTTGCTTTCTGACTAATTTCTCATTACCTATGAAGAGGGACAAGTGAGTTTGCTGAACTCTGGTCGCTTTAATCCGCCAACTACACAAGTCAGTTTTCAGACTTACATAGGATCAGCACATTCAGCTCCTTCAAAACTTCCCAGCATATGTTAACATCAGTAAGTTTAGATGTAAAACTGTCTTGTTCTCATCCTTCAACATCACTGCTAACAAAACAGTCTGTTCTTGGCTTAGAAGCTACAGTTCAAGTTTGTATTTCTACGCCCCTGCCAGCTTAGCTGTCAATCAAACTCATACATAGCTTGGAGGCTAAAGGAGCATTTCTGATATGTTTTTTTCTTTTTTCTTCCTTTTTTTTTTTTTTTTTT
>NW_019492864.1:0-401 GCF_002814215.2 Seriola lalandi dorsalis | reverse complement strand
GTCATGTTCCTCTCAGAACTTACAGCAGGTTTATATTACAAGCTGTTTGATTCACGATTGTATCTAAGCAGCTTTTAATCTGACTGTAATCATCATCTGTACAGCTCCTCGCTCAACAGTTGTTATATTTAATAATCTAGTCTCCCGCAGCTCCAGCTGTGTAACAACACAATGTCAGAACAGTCAGAGCCACTTGAAATGAAATGGCTGAGAAATGGCAGCTGAAAAATACAAAATGCACTTCTTGTGCGTCCTGCTGATCCTCAGTACGACGGTTTCTCTTAAGAAAGCCCCTCTGTAGGGTCGTTCCAATGGACGAGGATATCGGTAATTGACAATCATCAGAATGATCGACAATTACTCATGCCTTTGCAGACAATATTTGACTTGTTTTCCCATTA
>NW_019492863.1:0-401 GCF_002814215.2 Seriola lalandi dorsalis | reverse complement strand
TCCTTACTGACGAGCTTCTCAATGTGAGGATTTCTGTTGAATCACCGCCTTGTGCTGTATTATTCATCCGTTCTCGTGGTGTAGCGGTCAGTCACTGCTCTGTTAGTGTGAAACGGCCTTCGTTTAAGTGGGACTAGGGAGGTGTGTCTTTCTCTGTCGCACTATTACTCTCCCACTCTCTCTTTTTATTTTCCTTTCTTCCTGTGGTGCCAGCTTGCAAGCTGATTATGAAGGCTTTAATGTTCCATTTAACAGCAGCATGTTTTGGGTTGTGTGTGTGTGTGTGTGTGTGTGTGTGTGTGTGGTTGTTGGGTATCTGTTTGACAGAATAGGCCTCACTGACGCACACAAACACAGCGACATTAGCTTTTATTAGGCCAGCTGTGCCTGTCCGCCTGGCT
>NW_019492862.1:0-401 GCF_002814215.2 Seriola lalandi dorsalis | reverse complement strand
ACTGTTTTCGTTTACGTTCTTTTCCCGGTACTGTGATTGCGTCCCTTCCGTGATGTGTTTCACGTGTGTCTATCATCCCCGCCTCCCTTGTGTATTTCGGAATCTGTCTTCTCCTCTGTCTCTGTCAGTTCGCCTGTTGTGTTCCAGTGTGGATCACCTGTTCTGTTTCCCCTGTAGCACTCGTGCTTTGATTCAGTTTCCAGTGTTTCCCTTTACTTTTAAATTTTGGATTGTTACCACGCCAGAATGGATTTTGTTTTTTCCTTCAAAGTAAGTCTTTTGTTTTTGTTTTGTTTTCATTGAATAAATCTTGAACAATGTAGTCAGCCTCAGAATCTGCATTTGGCTCCCGAAAACCTATGTTACAACCTTCTGATCGTTATTCTGCACTTTCCACATGT
>NW_019492861.1:0-401 GCF_002814215.2 Seriola lalandi dorsalis | reverse complement strand
AACATTTTTTCTCACACACACACACACACAGACACTGTATATACTCTCTGTATGTCATATTCTGAGCAGTGATTTAGTTAAATCCTTTGGTCAGATGGTTCAGATCCTGGGTCAGATATTGAGTTACCTATGAAGTTTTTATCTTTTGATTGTATTAATGTCTTGATAAACAGATCCTAGACCACCTATCGATGATAGAGAATCGTAATGAATCAGAGTTGGAGGCTCATCTGAGGCGGGTGGTCAAACACTCTGGAAACCTGTCAGGACTCAAGAGTGACCGAGGCAATGAGAAGTCTGGTCTGCGTGTGGTGAGCAACAACAAAAACACTAAAGTGGCCATTTTATTATAATGTAAAGAATTAAAAGAAACTCAGCAGTTCTGTGTCTCTAAATGAATT
>NW_019492860.1:0-491 GCF_002814215.2 Seriola lalandi dorsalis | reverse complement strand
TGGCAAAAAAAGCCTGAAAAAATAAAATAACTTAAAAAAGGACGTAAAGTTTTTTCATTGAGTTGATAAAAATGTAACCCAGATAGCATAACATGTCTTGTAAAATGCATTTCTATAATGTAATGTAATTAAATGTAATGCTGTTTTAAATCCGTAGCACAAACACTTCTAGACTTCTAGCATTAAATGGAAATACTCAACTAAAGTAGACAAGCCTTAAAATTGGACTTAAATACATTCATTAAATGTACTTAGTTTATTTCCACCATTATTAGAAGACGTAATTAATTTTAACATTCCTTTTACATCAGGAGAGCCAAGTAGACATTTTCACAACTCTTCCACTGACACACACACACACACACACACACACACACACACACACACACACTCACTCACTTACTCACACACACACACACACACACACACACACTGTTACTGTACTAGACAAATTACTTAAGAGTTTGAACAGTTCAACAGTAGAGACTGAT
>NW_019492859.1:0-401 GCF_002814215.2 Seriola lalandi dorsalis | reverse complement strand
AACGACAAGCGAAAAACCAAACTGACAAATGAAAAACAAGAAGAGAAAAGAAAGTGATTACCGATGGAAAAATTAAGGAGATTATTTTCACCAATTTGAGACCAGAGTATCAAAAGGCAATTGCAGGAAAGAAAGTTATTGATATGTGACTGAAGTGAAAATAGAAAGTGATTATTGGAGTAAAACACCACATTAACAGTTAGAGCTAATATGACTAAAGACACAAGGAAAACGCAAAAGAAAAAACACTGTTATCAAAACCAGAGGAGAGAAACAAAATAATAGGAGATCAAATAAGATAAAAAGAATGAATAGCAGAACAGTGGCCATGCATGTCTGTGTGTGTGTGTGTGTGTGTGTGTGTGTGTGTGTGTGTGTGTGTGTGTGTGTGTGTGTGTGTG
>NW_019492858.1:0-401 GCF_002814215.2 Seriola lalandi dorsalis | reverse complement strand
GAATCACCAAGGAGATGACAGTTCATCCTGAGGGGGACATTGTTTTGTCTCTTTCTCTCAGTCTCTCTCTCACACACACACACATTGACAGCAGACCTGTCAAACTGGCTAAAAACAACAACTCATACATGTTTATTTGCATACAAAGGAGGGAAGTGAGATCTGATCACTCACTCACTCACTCACTCACTCACTCACTCACTCACTCACAGAGTCACTGGCTGTGAAACAACCGCGTGAAGACGGCAGTGATCTATCAGCCCTCTGCACCCCTGCGCCTCTGTTTAACTTTCACTTTTCTTATCTCCTCCTCCTCATCTCCCTCCTCTTCCTCCCCCTCTTCTTCACCTCCCTCCCACTGCTTTAACCGCTCCTCGTCTTTTTTTCTTTTTTTTTGGTTT
>NW_019492857.1:0-401 GCF_002814215.2 Seriola lalandi dorsalis | reverse complement strand
TTATATTTAAAGTGTAGATGCATTTTTTAAAATCTCTTTTCTTTGTCAAAGTGCTGTCTGTGTGTGTGTGTGTGTGCGTGTGCGCACGCGCACACATGCATGTGTGTAAGGGGGTGGGAGGTGGTCGGAGGCTGTTAATGCTGCAAGCCACTGAATGAGACGGTGTGGGGAGTCGGTGAGTGCAGATAAAGCCCTCCTCATGTATCAGCCTGCTCACCTGTCTGCAGCCAGACCTCTGTAATGGAATTTATATATAATATGGAAATTATATTTAAAGTGTAGGTGCATATTTTTAAAATCTCTTTTCTTTGTTGAGGTGCTGAGTGCGTGCGTGCGTATGCGTGCGCACACGCATGTATGTAAGAGGGTGGGAGGTGGTCTGATTAATGAGAGAGGATGAT
>NW_019492855.1:0-563 GCF_002814215.2 Seriola lalandi dorsalis | reverse complement strand
TATAATATATATTCTTATTTTTATTTTATTTTAACTTTTTATTATTTTTATACTTCTGTAGTATGGAAATATGCTGTTGTAGACAATCATCCACACATGCCACAGCATACAAGATAATGCTGATGACAACGCTGTCATGTTGTTTTGCAAGTTTGACTGTAATATTGACTGTATGAATACAGAGCAGTAACAACAATCCAGTCTCACACCAGTGGTCCAAAAAAATTGAGGTGCATTTCACCTTGTTACAGTACACCTGACAGCTGCTTTCATGTCTACAGTCACAGTTATTAAGAAGGAAAATATTGCCTGTAGATTTTAATCAGGGTTCATACCCTGTTTTAATATGAACTGAGAATGTTTCACATGTCCATGTATCATCATGTCTGTATTTACATTAATTATGATTATAAAAGATAGTCCACCAATGTTTAACTGGGATTTTGATGTTTATAAAGATGCAAACAATAAATGGAGCAGAGTTCAGCAGAAAAAAAACATATCTAAAAACAACACAGCATTACAAAGCTGTCTAACCTTTGGCCAGTATAGCACTACTAAAT
>NW_019492854.1:0-401 GCF_002814215.2 Seriola lalandi dorsalis | reverse complement strand
CATATGTAAATCAAATATTTGATATGTAATGTATATAACACAATAACACTTAACACTCAGGCTGAAATATGAGGATTGATGGATTTTGTACAGCTGTTCAACCAACTCCAGTCACTGTGAGTCTCCAGCACAATAATAAACAGCAGAATCTTCAGTCTTCAGACTGTTCATCTGCAGATACAGCTGCTGTCTGCTGTCGTCTCTGGAGATGGTAAACCGGCCTTGGACTGACTGAGAGTAGGATTTGCTGCTACCAGTGTCATCATGCCAGGCAATCCACTCCAGTCCTTTACCAGGAGCCTGTCTGATCCAGCTCATCTCGTAGCTGCTGAATGTGAATCCAGAGCCTGTACAGGTCAGTCTGTGGGATTCTCCAGGTCTTTTAACCACTGATTCAGATT
>NW_019492852.1:0-401 GCF_002814215.2 Seriola lalandi dorsalis | reverse complement strand
TTGAGTACCTTCATTTACACAGTTTACAGGGCTGCAGCATTTGTGTTTAATTATTTATGCACCTGCACCAAAGTGGACTTCTCCTGTAAATCTGAATATATTTTAAATGCAGCACTGTCCTGTCGGTGCTTTATGCATGTTTACGAGTCTATACTGCATGATGTGTGTGTGTGTGTGTGTGTGTGTGTGTGTGTGTGTGTGTGTTTCTAATGCGTGGGTGAGCGATGTGAGTCACGATTGTGGAAAATCCCACTCTCCTCCTCCCTCCTCCTTCCCTGAGACTCTGCGGCACGTCCTGCGATCTCAATGACAAACCGAGGTGAAGACGCATCAGAGGTTGTGAGAGCAACATGTGTGAACCTGAAGTGAATACGGATGATTAGTAACATCAAGGTCATGGA
>NW_019492851.1:0-401 GCF_002814215.2 Seriola lalandi dorsalis | reverse complement strand
GGAACGGGAGATTGTGACCATATTTCCAGCAACTTGGCTGGTTGGTACATACATACATACATACATACATACATACAACTGTGAGACGGCTATTAAAAAGGCAGTGCAGTGCGCCTTACCTTTGATCGAGGCCTGACAGAGACAGGCTAGCTGGTTTCCCCTGCTTCCCGTCTTTACGCAAAGCTAGGCTAACCATGTCCAGACCCTAACTCCATACTTGCACACAGACAGGAGACTGATATCCATCGTCTTATCTCACTCTCAGAACCATTTGAAACAAAGTTTGCCAGCCTACTCCTTTAACAGAATAATCTACACTGCACAGATATACTTCCATGAGACAGCACAAAACACATTTACACTAGTCCGTGATACAATACAGTTGTGTCAAGCACACAGTC
>NW_019492850.1:0-401 GCF_002814215.2 Seriola lalandi dorsalis | reverse complement strand
TCTGTCTGTCTGTCTGCTGCTGCTGCAGTGTGCTGTATTTTTAGCATGTTGGGACATTAAAGTGTTTTCAAAGGGGAAAGTTTATATTACTGTGTAGCTGTGCCAGTGAGCAGTTTGTTTATACCCTCTGGCATCCCATGCACTGCTACTTTCTCTTTCTCTTCATCTTCTCCTCATCTCTATCTCCCCTTTACATCTCTTCCTGCTCTATCCATCTTCCCTCTTTCTCATCCTCTCCCTCTTCGCCCCTTTTATCCTATCACTGTGTCGTTGAAAAAAATAATTTGGCTAATGAGGAAACAGCCTAAAAAGCTTAGCTTTCATAGCAGCCAGATGGCCATTTGCTTTTCTAGTGTGTGTGTGTGTGTGTGTGTGTGTGTGTGTGTGTGTGTATGTGTGTG
>NW_019492849.1:0-401 GCF_002814215.2 Seriola lalandi dorsalis | reverse complement strand
GGATTTGCAGCTCATGTGTTGTCAGATCTGATGAAGATGTTTTCTGAAGCTGCTGTGTGTTGACCCCTCAGGGTCACCGTACCAGGCTTTTATCACAGTGTCACTCGCAGTTTTTCAGCATCTGCTACAGTTTCTAGATCAAGGTTTCATCCACAGTGAAAATTAAAATAAATTACCCAAGAGGTCTAGAGGCAAACGCTCAATAACCACAGCTAATCACATCCTGTGGATCGCCACATTCACATAGGAACAAATAACAGACAGCTTTTGTTTAATACATTTTGGTCACTGGTGAGACGTAAAGCTGCTGTAAGCCCTGTGAGCGTGGGGCTGACGGAGGCACGGTGATGACTCTGGTGTCACACACCGGCTCAGACGGAGAGCGTGCTGTTCACAACCTC
>NW_019492848.1:0-401 GCF_002814215.2 Seriola lalandi dorsalis | reverse complement strand
TTGTGTTGAATTTGATGCCGTGACAGCTCTACAAACTGCTGTGAGATCTGATCTGAGTTTGTTTTCTTAGTAATGTAGTTTTATATGTCCGCGCAGCTGATTGACTCTGCTGTCACATGTACTGCGCATATAGACCGGTCATCATGTGTCATGATGCTGGCACAGATAATGCAAAACCATTATTTAACAAGGCGGGTAATTCACTGCTCAAATTAAAATAACACTTGAGACAAATACTCTAATGGTTGTGGTCAGCTTGTTAGGATAGGAGGGTAAACAGTCTCAGGTGCTACTCCTCATTAAGTTTCACTGTGAAAGTCCCCAGCTCTCAACCCGTCTGTCCGGTTCAGCAACATCAAATAAGAATGTGGAAAGAGACAGGGAAACCACAGCTTTAAATA
>NW_019492847.1:0-401 GCF_002814215.2 Seriola lalandi dorsalis | reverse complement strand
TTAAATGTAAAGATGAAAAACTGAAGTGCTGGTGTAGGGAATAGTCAGAATAAGTATCTGACAGTGTGATCTGCTGCCAGATGTTAAAAGCAATTTTAAGAAACTGTACACGGCACAAAATAACCAATTTTCAATAACTTACACATGACTGCTGCTGACTTTGCATGCAACAGAAACTGCAGCTTAATTTTCTGCATGAGCAACGCACAGGAAAATACAGAACATGATGCAATGACTGAAACTGTTAGGTGATCATAGAAATCATATGAAAAACATTATTTCAGCACTAGAGGATATCTGTATATCTATCTAGTATCTATCACAATTTCACACATGCACGCACGCACGCACGCACGCACGCACGCACGCACGCACACACACACACACACACACACACACAC
>NW_019492846.1:0-401 GCF_002814215.2 Seriola lalandi dorsalis | reverse complement strand
GGGGGGGGGTGAAGCACGGTGAGGAACTCTACTACCAAACCCAAAAAGAAAAAAAACACGTATTAGATCAGAGAAGGGGAGCAAATTCTTGGGGGAAATAACCAACAACAACAACTAACAGAAAACACCTAATAAACTAAAGTCTAAAAACAAAGCACTGTATACAACAGTGTGTAAACAACAAAACTAAGCAAAACAGTTAACTAAACAGACAGTTAAACAAAACACAATAACTAAACTAACAGAATAACCAAACAGAACGAAGCAGAGAGAGAGAGAGAAGCATCAGATTATAGCCTTCCCCAAACAATTAACACCAGGAAGTAGCGTGACTAAAACCTATGGTGACCTGGAGGGGATTTCCCACTACCTGCTACACCATCATGACATAATAATAACAG
>NW_019492845.1:0-401 GCF_002814215.2 Seriola lalandi dorsalis | reverse complement strand
GAGATCTGTTATTTGGTGCAGCGTGAAGCTTGACTGATGCACAGCTGTTATTTTTACCTGAGGATTTGATACTGAAGTCTTGCACCCTGGTGCTTTGACTGCAAACAGACACAGATGAGCAGAAGTTAGAGACCGTCTCAAAAGTGCATGCAGAATGGCCAAGAGAGATTTTTTTTTTTTTTTTTTATAAAAGGCTTTCTCTCTGTTTTTTTCACAAGCATTTAAAAATACCTACAATTATATACACATACTCTGTTTTTTAAGGAAATCTTCTGCCAACTTTCTGAACACATCTGCACATTTAGCAACATGTACCTTTGAGTCTTACAAAGTGTATCCAGATCAACATGCATCAATTATCTGCTGCAGATGGGACTGCTTTTGGATTTTCTTAGAATAAA
>NW_019492844.1:0-472 GCF_002814215.2 Seriola lalandi dorsalis | reverse complement strand
GTGTGTGTATTAGTGTGTGTATTAGTGTGTGTATTAGTGTGTGTATTAGTGTGTGTATTAGTGTGTATTAGTGTGTGTATTAGTGTGTGTATTAGTGTGTATTAGTGTATGTATTAGTGTGTATTAGTGTGTGTATTAGTGTGTATTAGTGTGTGTATTTACTGCAGCAGAGCCTTGGTCTTGCGGCTTGGGTCGTCAGGTCTGAAGTTCTTGTACTCCTCCACCTCCTTCTCAATGGACAGCAGCTGGCTCTGCAATTTGCTGCGTAACCCTGGCAACGTGTCCCGGATGTGGTTGGTAAGTTGCTAGGGGTGACAGAAAAATGTTCTGTTACTATAGTTACAGAGGAAGCAGAGAGCGAGTATCAGTGTGAAGAACCTGACTGAGACTCACGTGTTCACATTAGTCTGATAAACCGTCTGTGGATGTTGTGACCCTGGCGTTCTCAGGATGATCTGAGACCCCATGAGAC
>NW_019492843.1:0-401 GCF_002814215.2 Seriola lalandi dorsalis | reverse complement strand
GTGTGTGTGTGTGTGTGTGAGTGAGAGAGGGGGTGTTTAAAAATACTTTGCTGTACAACTTTCAGGATATGACGTTAATTAATTAATTAATTAGTTGATCAATAGGAAATTAATCAGCACCTATTTTGACAATCAATTACTTGTTTGTTTGGAAGAAATTGTCCTCAAATGTAGGTTCCAGATTCTTAAATGTGTGTATTTTCTGGTTATCTTAATGTTGGTTTTGGGCTGTTGGTCGGACAAAACCAGATTTCGCAGAAATCACCTCAGGCTTATGAAATAATCAACTGATTAATCAGTAATTAAGTTTTTTTGGCCTAGAAAGCTTCAATCCCTCCTCTGGCTAAGCAGTAAATTCAACCAAAACCATCTCCCCCAGCACTTCCCAAGATCTGACTAAA
>NW_019492842.1:0-401 GCF_002814215.2 Seriola lalandi dorsalis | reverse complement strand
TCCTCGTCTTTGGAGTGTTTCAAAAACAAACTCTGACGAGCGACATTAAGATTCCCAGTCTGACGTCCTGCAGAAGAGTTCACCTGTCAGACACCAGAACAACAGAACTGCAGGTGTCTTCTTCCTCTACAAACAAGTTAGTGTGTCAGTGATCCTGGACAATGCTTCATTAAATACTAAAACTGTGGGAAAACCATCTGACTACATGGACTGCAGCACTGATCACTTCTGCTGTGGACAGGAAGTCAAACGACGAATCAACTGAGTCGCAGCGCCTCCTTGTTGCTGTAATTATATAATTGTTGAGTTTAGCTGTAACGTTCAGGAGGTCTTCACCTGCTGGAGGACGGAGGCCTGTGAGGCTCACAGGTGTTTCACGGCCTGACGTCTGTATATTCGAC
>NW_019492841.1:0-401 GCF_002814215.2 Seriola lalandi dorsalis | reverse complement strand
ACACACACACACACACACACACACACACACACACACACACACACATACACACACACACACACACACGATGTAGAAAAACAGGTTGTGCTGCATCACTGGAAAATAGTTAAAAGTGTGTGTGTGCACACACCTTGTCCAGAGCTGTGTGTGTGTCTTGCAGCAGCCGCTGACAGAGAGTCTGTGCTGTGTGGACGCTCCACTCCTCCCTCTCCTCACACACCGCCTGGCCAAGCAACACTGCCTTCCACTGGTGACTGTGGAAATATACACACACATGCTGACAGCAGAACGAGCAACTGGACCTTATCTTTTATGTTGTGCAATTCTGTGTGTGTGTGTGCGTGTGCGTGTGTGTGTGTGAAGACTTACTACAGCGTTTGTGGCATGGACAACAGTCTGAG
>NW_019492840.1:0-401 GCF_002814215.2 Seriola lalandi dorsalis | reverse complement strand
TCATGTTCTGTCTTAAGAATCTTAATATTGCTAGCTAACTACAGTATATCTGTTCATATATCATGTTTGAAAGAAAATTATAAACAGCTAGCATATATATTTAACATGGATTCACTTCTCACTCTGCTTATGATCCAAACTGTCGTAGCTGTATTTTGCTAGTTGCTAGCAAACGCAAATTACCAAGTAAGATTACACTAGTGCGTTTCTAAAGAGAATACCATAAATGTCTCGACCAATAGCTTTGATACTCTGAGAGGTTTGACGACTACAGACACAGCCGTGGAAAGACTGCACACTGTTTTTAAAGTTTGATATGAACAATGTATTGTACTTTATCCTGGCATGCCATGTAGCAAACACATTATCTTCTCTGCCAGGAACTTGTCTTTTACTTTAGC
>NW_019492839.1:0-401 GCF_002814215.2 Seriola lalandi dorsalis | reverse complement strand
ATTCTTTCGCTGCGGCGCATCTCCCACTGACCAGAAGGTCACTACTGCCACCCTGTGGTAATATGTGGGACAGTGCCAGGGAAGCGGACACTGTAAAACTGATGAAGATGAGCAGTAAAGATGCTGAGTAGGGGAGGAAATTTTTGCCACAAAGCGAAACAAGCTGCGATTTTGTTTTGACATCACAAGTGTTTCATTTGAGCTCAACTTTTCAGATACAGAAACAGAAAAAAAAAAAACTGTTTCTACATTGGTAAACTAACCAGATTTCAGCAGAAGTTGTGATCACTGCGTCACTGCATTTACAGTCTTAACACGCAGGCGTTAGCAGTGTGTCCCAACAGAGAGGGAAGTGCAAGAAAAGATGGAACAATTTTAAATGTAAAGCCACTGAAAATATT
>NW_019492838.1:0-401 GCF_002814215.2 Seriola lalandi dorsalis | reverse complement strand
TACTATACTATGACATTTTTTGACATTTTTATGCCTTTCTGTACTATGTCGCTGCATTCTTTGCCATACCATGATAATTTTATGACCTTTTATGCCATAATATACTATGATGTTTTTTTTTATGTTTTGTGCCATACTATACTATGACGTTTATTAACATTTTTATGCCACACTATACTATGACAGTTTTTGGGATTTTTATACCTTTCTATACTATGTTGTTGTATTCCTTGCCATATTATGATGTTTTTTGACTTTTTATGCCATAATATACTTTGATGTTTTTTTGACGTTTTATGCCATGCGATACTATGACGTTTTTTAACATTTTTATGCCATACTATACTATGACGTTTTTTAACATTTTTATGCCACACTATACTATGACAGTTTTTGGCATT
>NW_019492837.1:0-401 GCF_002814215.2 Seriola lalandi dorsalis | reverse complement strand
CACACACACACACACACACGGAACCTAACTTCTTTGTTGGCCCACAGAGGTAATCAGAGCATCTTTTCCTGCCTCTGGCGCTGCATTCATTGCATTGGCGCTCAGTCACAACGCAGTGATTCAGCAGAATGCCTCCGGCTCTCTCTTTCCTCTGAAGGGCCTTCTGTCAAACAGCTCCGCCGATGGGAACTGTTGAGGTGAGCTTCTGGTTTCCTGTGGTGTGGGGTTGCAGCTGTCTGTGTGCTGTACCAGCTGAGCAAGGCAAACACAGGGAGGAGGAGGAGGAGGAGGAGGAGGAGCTCAAGTGTCCGCCACACTCAGGAGGCCATGAGAGGTGCAGCCTACTAAATATTGACTGGGGCAGCTAAACAATGGGAGAGAGGAATCTTTGCTATCCTACA
>NW_019492836.1:0-498 GCF_002814215.2 Seriola lalandi dorsalis | reverse complement strand
GGAAGCAGCTACAAAGAGACAGAGAGCAGCTACAAAGAGACAGAGAGGAAGCAGCTACAAAGAGACAGAGAGGAAGCAGCTACAAAGAGACAGAGAGCAGCTACAAAGAGACAGAGAGGAAGCAGCTACAAAGAGACAGAGAGCAGCTACAAAGAGACAGAGAGGAAGCAGCTACAAAGAGACAGAGAGGAAGCAGCTACAAAGAGACGGAGACACGTACTGGGTGAAGATGCTGAGGAAGGTGAAGGACATCAGCAGCTGCAGGATGTCCAGCAGCTGCTCCATCGTTCTCTTCAGTTTCAGAAAGGATCCTCTGACTGACTGAGTGATCTCCTGATCCATCAGAGCTCCACCCAGCACCTCCTGCTGCTGCTGCTCCTGCAGGAGGTCACAGGTCACAGGTCACAGGTCAGTTTGACTGGACATTAACAGAGAGGGTGCTGATCAGATGATGGGTGTGGTTCTGACCTGGAGCACGAGCTCGGTGCTGAACTCTCT
>NW_019492834.1:0-550 GCF_002814215.2 Seriola lalandi dorsalis | reverse complement strand
CACACACACACACACACACACAAAAACAGGTTAATCTCTCCACTCAAGGCTCCAGCTGCCAGAGTTTGGCTTGATGAACGTTGGACAGCACTTCTTTTGTCATTAATATCACCATTTCTCAAACAGTAGGTGGTGTGCATGAATGTGTGTCTCTGTCTCTCTCTGTGTGTGTGTGTGTGTGTGTGTGTGTGTGTGTGTGTGTGTGTGTGTGTGGTCGCATGTGCACGTATCAATGTGCAGTTGATGGAACCCCCCAGAGTTATAACACGTACAACTGTTGACCGTATCTGAGCTGTCTGTTTCTGCTCATGTTAAATTAGTGAGCGAATAGCGTTCACCTCAGGAGGCGGTCACAGCGTATTATAAAGCCAAATGAGACTTTGTAATAGGCTGACTGAAGCAAAAGACTTTATCAAAATCAATAAGTGCAGCAAAGAGCCAAACACAGTTTGTTTGCTGGGTTAACAGAACGTGGCTACACAATCAATGATATATGACTACATCTGAATCAGATCATCAACAAACAAACACACACACACACACACACACA
>NW_019492833.1:0-401 GCF_002814215.2 Seriola lalandi dorsalis | reverse complement strand
TACTACTACTGCTGCTAATGATGCTATTACTACTACTGCTGCTACTGCTGCTAATGATGCTATTACTACTACTGCTACTACTGCTGCTAATGATGCTATTACTATTACTGCTACTACTACTACTAATGATGCTATTACTACTACTGCTACTACTAATGATGCTATTACTACTACTGCTACTACTACTACTAATGATGCTATTACTACTACTGCTACTACTACTACTAATGATGCTATTACTACTACTGCTACTACTACTATTGCTGCTACTAATGATGCTATTACTACTACTGCTGCTAATGATGCTATTACTACTACTGCTACTACTACTGCTGCTGCTAATGATGCTATTACTACTACTGCTACTACTGCTGCTACTAATGATGCTATTACTACTACTG
>NW_019492832.1:0-576 GCF_002814215.2 Seriola lalandi dorsalis | reverse complement strand
CCTCCCCCAATCCCCCCCCCCCCCCTTCCTCCCTCCTCCTGCACTCAGAACCCGTCAGGAGTGCTTCTGTCTCAGGTTTGCTCTCCCTCCTCCTCCCCTCCCTCCCTCACTTTCTCCCTCACTGTCTCTCTCCGAGTGGGTGGCGAGGAAGCTGTATGTGTGTCTGGAAACACAACTGTGTGTGTGTGTGTGTGTGTGTGTGTGTGTGTGTGTGTGTGTGTGTGTGTGTGTGCGCGTACGCACAAGAGGGAAAGAAAATTTAACATGCAATTTTCAATGTGCAGTTGCTCATGTCTGTTTGTTTTGTTGTGTCCTTCTTTTTGTTTATCTCCTTTGGCTCGGATGTGTTTGTCTCTGTTTGTTATTATCTGGAATGTTTGTGTGTGTGTGTGTGTGTGTGTCTGAGTGAGTGAGAGACAGACATACTCCGAATGTGTGTTTACTCATGTATGAAAAGAGATGACCAAAATCCTAGTGTGAAAGAGAGTGATAGGAAAAGATGAGGGGGGGGGGGCGCAGTGTGTGTCTGTGTTTATGACAAAATTAGATAACAAAGGAAAAAGAAAAAGAGTGTGT
>NW_019492831.1:0-401 GCF_002814215.2 Seriola lalandi dorsalis | reverse complement strand
GGGTTAGAGGGCAGAGGGATGTACAAAAGAGCAGAGAGGAGTAGAGAGGGATGGATGGAATGATGAATGGAGGGAAGGAGAGGGAGAGAGAGGGAGGGTGGAAGCTCTAATGGGTCGTCCCCTGTCGTTTTTCATTTGCGGCTTCACTACGCAGTGACAGCTAGAGGCTTTTTCCCCCCTCCCTCTCCTCAAAGGAGCTAACCTGAGCGAGAGTGGTAACAGATGCTAATTCCTTTACTCCCCCCTCCTCCTCCGCCTTGGCCTCATATCCCAAGAGATGGAGAGCCAAAGGGTTGTGGGAGAGAAAGAAGGAACAAGGTATGGGTGGTGGTGGTGATGGTGGAGGCAGCGGTGGGGGGGGGGGGGCCGGCGACCCCCCCGCATGCGATTACAATGGATTA
>NW_019492829.1:0-401 GCF_002814215.2 Seriola lalandi dorsalis | reverse complement strand
AAAAAAAAAAAAAAAAAAGAAGGAAGAATAGTTTAGAAAAATAAATAAAAAAACGAAAGGAGAGTTGAGGTTGCCAGGTCTGCCGACTCAAATATAAAAAGTAAAACTAACCACAAATAATTCCCGTCGCAGGAAAAGCTCTGAGCGAACCAGCTGGGAGTGTTTGCGTCCCCCTCCCCTCCTCCTTAATTTCATCACCTGTGGCTCGGTGGAGAGCTGGCTGGTTGGCACCGCCCGCCTGGCAGTCCCATGGCGATATAATCTAACTAACACACATCAGGCCCCCCCCCCCAAAAGAAGAAGAAGATATATCCACAGCCAAAAATCCCCCAAAAACCCTTTAAGCAGGAGGACAAACTAGAAGAATATGGTGGTAGAAAGACAGTTTCTCTCTCTCTCTC
>NW_019492828.1:0-401 GCF_002814215.2 Seriola lalandi dorsalis | reverse complement strand
CTCCAGAGATAGAAACACCAGACAATCACCTGGCTGTGACTTTATACTACCATAGCCCCCCACCCATTTCAGTCCCTTGCCCCACATGAGCACAGTGTAATGATGGTAAAAATAAACCACCTGTCTTTCTGACACACATACTCATAGCTACTATGTTATATACACACAAATATGTGTGTGTGTATTAGAGCCCGGCCAATATTGGCCTATCACAGATATATCGGTATCGGTGCATATATTCTCCGATATGCATTGATATGAATACTTTTATTAAGAAGCAATAATACAATGGAAATGCTCGGGTCAAGTTATATAGGCAGCATTTTATGTATATTTGATCCTTTCAAGTTGAATAAATTTATATAATGTGTGTGTGTATATGTATGTATGTGTATATATAT
>NW_019492827.1:0-401 GCF_002814215.2 Seriola lalandi dorsalis | reverse complement strand
TGGGGGAGATTTAAAAACCAGCTCACATTGCTGCTACTGCTGCTGCTGCTGCTGCTGCTGCTGCTGCTGCTGCTGCTGCTGCGGGCATCTCAGGCCTCCAAAGCTGTGGAGAATCGAAGCTTCGGCAGGAATTCAAGTGCTAACAGTCATGGATGCGGACGTAAGCAGATCTTGGCTTTATTGTGTCTTCCTCACACACGGTTTGTCTGTTTATGTCACTTCTCTGATGTGTTTTTGTCTCTCTTTTTCTCTTTTTGTTGCTGTAGTGTGTTTAAGAATAAAAAGGCAAAGGTTCAGGAGGTCTACCACATTGGAGCACTGTTTGTCTCCAGCACGCCGTACATCTCAGCGAGCTTTTTGAAACGAGGCCCCCACTCATTGAGATAGTCGTACTCGTGGTC
>NW_019492826.1:0-511 GCF_002814215.2 Seriola lalandi dorsalis | reverse complement strand
AAAGTAAGGCATAATAAGTCATAAAAACGTCATAGTACAGTAAGGCACAAAAATTCATAGAAATGACATAGTATACTAAGGCATAAAAACAACAAAGTATAGTAAAGCATAAAAATTCATAAAAACTACATAGTATAGTGAGGCATAAAAAGTCATAGTATAGTAAGGCATAAACACTCATGGTATAGGGGTATCGTGTGGCGTAGTGGTCTAAGCAGGTACCCATTGTGTAGAGGCTGCAGTTGGACCCGGTTCGATTCCCGCATCGGATGCCCTTTTGCTGCATGTCATTCCCCCTCTCTCTGCCTCCCCGTTTCCTGTCTCTCTCCACTATACTGTCAAATAAAGGCATAAAAAGCACAAAAAATATACTTAAAAAAACAAACAAAAAAAATAGTCATAGTATAGTAAGGCATAAAAACAACATAGTATAGTAAGGCATAAAAATTCATAAAAACGTCATAGTATAGTAAGGCATAAAACATCATAGTGTAGTAAGGCATAAAAATTC
>NW_019492825.1:0-401 GCF_002814215.2 Seriola lalandi dorsalis | reverse complement strand
GGGGGGGGGGGGGGTCGAACCTCACCACTTTTTTGTCCTGAGCGACGCGTCTCCTTGTTTATGGAGATGTGCTTCAACACGTTTCTGAAACAAACAGAAAACTTGAAGAATCCACCTCACAACTTGGATGAAATTAAATTTGAGACGGTTCTTTCACTGCTTCACTGAACTGGGATTTTCATTCTCCATTAAAGTGGTCGGACGGTTTTATATAAACCTGTCTGCACATGACTCATTCTGATTATTCAGCTGAATAATATGAAAAAGAATCATTTTTCAGTTGGAAAGATCAATTTCTTTCATTTTGACTGAAAAAGAATAAAAATGATGATGATGTGATTTTTGTCTTGTACCAAACAAACATGTTTCTTTACATGTGCAGAATATGATTTGCAGGCCGC
>NW_019492824.1:0-401 GCF_002814215.2 Seriola lalandi dorsalis | reverse complement strand
AAAATCCAGGTTTTACTAGAACAAAACATTGTGTTGGTTAAAATGACTCACCGTCTTGTTCCTGATGTTCGGACTAAATGCAGATGTGACTGATGAACTTATAATATCCGACAGCACTTTTAACGATGAGGTGTTGAACGCGCTAAAATGAACATGCAAATGATCGTTTTCACTTCCCGCTGAGAGGTGAGTGTGAAACTTCATCAGTCAACCCTCCGCTCAGTTTAACGCGCTGCTGAAGGTTTAATCGATGTTTTCGGCTCCGTCTGGAAGAAGTGAAGCTGCTT
The DNA here is from genome assembly GCF_002814215.2 of Seriola lalandi dorsalis. NCBI lineage: Eukaryota > Metazoa > Chordata > Actinopteri > Carangiformes > Carangidae > Seriola > Seriola lalandi. The sequence goes on along the minus strand of NW_019492824.1, from coordinate 114 downwards.
CTATAGTGATGGACTTCAGACAGATGAGACCTGCTCTTGCCCTCCCTCCTTCCCTCTATCTCTCTCACACACACACACACACACACACACACACACACACACACACACACACAC
>NW_019492823.1:0-401 GCF_002814215.2 Seriola lalandi dorsalis | reverse complement strand
ACTAGAGCTCCAGAGAGAAGCCTGAGAGAGGAGATGTAAAACTACATTGAGATGGTTTTTGGTTCTTAAACCACACATATATCTTCTTATGGATCAACACTTCAAATACAACAAAAAGTGTGGAATATGGGACCTACAACTAATAGAAAAAGCCAAACTCAAAGATGTCACTATTAAGTCATAGTTAATGACAAATAGTTGATTTTTTTTTTTTTTGGTTTATCTTTCCTTCAATGAAGTTTATTTCTCTCTCTCTGACTGTAAAACTACCTCTGCACATGAACACTTCTATGTTGTATGCATGTCTGTAATTCATCCATTCCTTCCGTTATGTGTTCATCTCAGATGGGTGATGCGTCTCTGTCCGAGTCTCCAGAAGAGGAAGAGGACGCTGACAGTCC
>NW_019492822.1:0-402 GCF_002814215.2 Seriola lalandi dorsalis | reverse complement strand
TCCAGTATTTAGTGTATTTGAGCACACGAGTGAAGTAAAGCTCAGTTCTTTTAGTATCAATTTATTCTTTTAAACTGGTTACAAAAGGAAAAAAAAAATAAAAATTTGACAGTAACAAAACAAAACCGTTTGGTCATAGTGAACCAAAGCTTCTGTTGTACAAAGTAGTTTAAATAAAAAGGCAGCACTAGCTGACCTTCAGTCATTCATAGTCCAGCTAAAGAATATCCAGAAATTAACAGCTTTTCTCTTTAAGTGCTAATAAAACTACGGTTATATCAGTTTGATACTTTTAAGTATGATCTGTAGAATTGGTCTATACTGCAAATACAAAGTGTGGATGAGCATATTTGCATTTTCCCTACATTCCTACCTACAACATATTACGATCTCCTTCACCTT
>NW_019492821.1:0-402 GCF_002814215.2 Seriola lalandi dorsalis | reverse complement strand
GTCAATGCATTGCAATAGCCTGGAAATGGATAGGTGTAATGGATAAAATAGAGCATTTATATCAGACTGATTCTGGTCTCAAGTTTGGCATTACCTGTTGGGGTTTCTTGGTCAAGCTCAGGCTTAAAAATATACTAAGCAGGAGAGGCAAGTAAAAAATGTAATACATTCAATTGATTCTGCTGACAAGATGTCAGCCATAAATACCACTGAAAAAAGAAAACATAGATGCAGTTAGGGCTGAATGATATATTCAATCAGTGTGATCAATAACTATGTAAAGGGACTTTTATGTTCCACTCGATGCCTGTGCTCTATTTAGTTCTGTCAGTCTATAGCTGTATAAGGTAACGCGTATATATATATATATATATATATATATATATATATATATATATATGC
>NW_019492820.1:0-402 GCF_002814215.2 Seriola lalandi dorsalis | reverse complement strand
AAAAAAAAAAAGCCGCTGCTTCTGTTTTACCCTGGTGAATGTAAGTAGTTTGGTGTTACAGCCAGTGATCCAGTTCAGTGTGTTATTAGACATAATGCTCTGTCACAATCTATTTTTCTAAATAAATAATTAAAAAAGAAAATGTGCGGATGAACTTTTGACTCGTCTGCTCAGTGACTCCTTTCAGCTTCGGTTCATGAGTCGACCCGTTTCAGCGGTGAGCACCGGTTAATCTGTGCGCCGGCCTGCTGGCCCTTTAATGTGGGATTAGACTGCGACTAAAACAGCGGTGGAGGCCGGGTTCATTTACCATCATCGTTCTCACGCAGCTGGTTTCTTTCTAATATCCTGGACCCGTGCAGAAATAATGTCTGTAACTTATGTAGGACAGAGGTGAAATGA
>NW_019492819.1:0-402 GCF_002814215.2 Seriola lalandi dorsalis | reverse complement strand
ACACAAACAATCTAGTTTTGTAGCAAAAGCAGGCACGCAAAAAAAAAAAACAATTTACATAAGCCACATTCACATGAAACTCTCTCTTTTATCATCATAATACAATCCCAATATGCAGATAAAGTATATTTCTACAGGACTATATGAAATTGCTCCATTACAATGTGTCCTCAGCTGCAGGTGCAGTATAAAACTGTAATGCAGAGCAGTTCCATCAACACCATCATCCCGGACAGTCATGCATTAAAAACAAAACCGCTCTTTCAAAGGGGTGATAGATTAATCCTTCACATTTCTACAGAAAGCTTTGAAGTCAATGAGACAATCCAGCTCCTAAAGTCACCAAGTATTAGCCATAAAAAAAAAAAAAAAAAAAAAAAAAAAAAAAAAAAAAAAAAAAAA
>NW_019492818.1:0-402 GCF_002814215.2 Seriola lalandi dorsalis | reverse complement strand
TAAGTCAAATAAAAGATGCAAAACAACGACATCAAGATGCAAAACAACTACAAAGAAATGCGAACAAGTGCTACGAGATGCAAACAACTACCAATAGATGCCAAACAACTACAAAGGGCTGCAAAACAACTACAGAGAGATGCAAAACAACTACAGAGAGATGCAAAACAACTACAGAGAGATGCAAAACAACTACAGAGAGATGCAAAACAACTACAGAGAGATGCAAAACAACTACAGAGAGATGCAAAACAACTACAGAGAGATGCAAAACAACTACAGAGAGATGCAAAACAACTACAGAGAGATGCAAAACAACTACAGAGAGATGCAAAACAACTACAGAGAGATGCAAAACAACTACAGAGAGATGCAAAACAACTACAGAGAGATGCAAAACAA
>NW_019492817.1:0-402 GCF_002814215.2 Seriola lalandi dorsalis | reverse complement strand
CTAGGTTTTAATTATTGAATAACAGTTATTTACTGATGACCTCAGTTACACCTGTGACCTTTTGACTGTGTCACCTTCAGAACCAGGTGGAGCTGCCGGTGCCGGGCGCTAAGGTGGCTCTGGGTCGACGGGAGCACCAGACCCTGCAGCACCGACACCACCAGCGCTCCCGCTGCCGGCCCCCCAAAGGCATGTACCTGACCCAGGAAGACGTGGTGGCCGTGTCCTGCAGCGCCTCCGCCGCCAACACCCTCCTCCGTCAGCTGGACATGGAGCTGGTGTCCCTCAAGAGACAGGTTGGTGGCGCTACAGCAATCCTGCATCCTCCTCTTCCTCCTCCTCCTCCTCCTCCTCCTCCTCCTCCTCCTGCAGACCAGGGATCTGACAAAACAGAGAGAATGA
>NW_019492816.1:0-402 GCF_002814215.2 Seriola lalandi dorsalis | reverse complement strand
ATTATTTTTGTGGCTTTCAGCCGTGACGCTGCTGGAACCAGCTGTTGATGTAGATCACATTAAAGGAAGAAGCTAAAACACTCCTCTGTTCTGTCCGACTTCATTTCATCTTTTAGTTTTGCGCTTTGAAGAATTATCATCTATTTCATAAATATTCTTCTTCTTTTATTCCTGTGAAGCACACTGACTAACCTCTGTCATAATGTGCTATACAAATATTGCTGCCTATTACCTGTTATTATTATTATCATTATAATTATTATTGTTCAACTTCATATTCTGTCGTTTCATGAACTCAAGCTGCTCAGAGTGTGAATCAAGTCATTTGCATATTCAAATCATTCATTATAGAACATGAACGAATAGTTCCACACGTTCAGACTGAGTCAGACCGTCATGATG
>NW_019492815.1:0-402 GCF_002814215.2 Seriola lalandi dorsalis | reverse complement strand
TGGCCCTTAGATAAATATCTTTCACTAAACATTCAACTCTTATATATTATACAATATTAATATGTTGACATGTTTCAGCCCAAGTATTGCGACATATTCAATATTGATAATTAAAAAAAACAAGATTTTTATAATTGATATATTGTATTTCATGTTTAACTTGTTTTTTGCAATAATAACATAATTATATGACTGTATTCTATGTGTCAGGTGTTTTTCATATAGTATGTCATCTTATATAAGTTTTATTTGTCACATGCCAAGGTACAAGGTACAGTAAGCACAGCAAAGGGTCAGACTCAGCAGTAGGACAAACTGTGCAAAGCTGCCAAAAATATTATTATATTATATTATATTATATTATATCACATTATATTATATTATATTATATTATATATTTAA
>NW_019492814.1:0-402 GCF_002814215.2 Seriola lalandi dorsalis | reverse complement strand
AAAAAAAAAAAAAAAAAAAAGGTGAATGACTCCTTTTACACTGCCAACCGAGTTTGCCTTTCTGAGAGGACACACACAATTGCAGGGAGCAATGTCAATGTTAAAATGGATCACTCGCGTGCTCCTGTCAGTGTCAGAGCCTCCGTGTGAGACTCTTCGATCGGTGATTCATTGCTTGTGCTCTGAGAGATGCCTCAGCACAGAAATGGGGTGAAAATTAGCATGTTCACCTAAGTGTTGTGTTTACATCACTGCTGATCAGAGCCAGAGCCGATAAACACCTGCGTCTACTGCAGTCATTTGACCCAGGACTGAATGCTGATTGGACCCTTTCACTTTGCAGACAAAAGCCCAATGTCAGCTGGGTTTTTGACCACTGTAAAAGGGGCTTTTGTCTCCTGA
>NW_019492813.1:0-402 GCF_002814215.2 Seriola lalandi dorsalis | reverse complement strand
CAACAAACGTTTCCATGGTGACATTATTAACACGATGAGGTTTGGATATCTTTGATATTTATTTACATTTTTTTTTCAGGCCGCTTAATGATTTGTTGTGTTGTGTATTAACCTGACACATGGAAACCCAGTGTATAATACTACAACTCCTCGTTTTTTATAGTTGAAAAGTTTCTTCAACTATTAAATTAAATAAGAGGATTAAAAAATAAAACTATTGTGCCAGACCACATTTTAAACAATCCCGGTGTTCTGTCTTATTTTATTATTCATGATCTAGGGCAGAATAATATGCAAGTCTGGTATTGACCTTGTAATAACAAAACTGTGATCAAAGCTCAGTCAGCTGATAATGCAGGGAAACCTATCTGGAGCTGCTCGCTGCTGGTTGATCTAAATCCT
>NW_019492812.1:0-402 GCF_002814215.2 Seriola lalandi dorsalis | reverse complement strand
CCCCCCCCCCCCCCCCCCCCCCCAAACTCTACAACCCAGCTCCCTCCCAGGTGGCCTTTGCAGCACTGACCCAGTCCACCATGTTAATCGGGGATCGGTCAGAATACACCAAGATGGAGGCAGGAATAGATTGTGAGGTGGTGGTAACGGGGGGTTGTTTGGATGGAGGGTGATTTGAAGGTCAAACACAGGAGTGCATGCACACACACACACACACACACACACACACACACACGAGTCAGTCTGAGAGTGCGTCTGTGGAGCATCAATCACTGTTAGACATGGTGGGTGGGCAGACGAGCAAGAGATTCACGCTTTAGGAAACACAGAGAGGAGCTGGCTCCTGATCCGACAAGACAAAGGGACTGAGGAGTGTGTGTGTGTGTGTGTGTGTGTGTGTGT
>NW_019492811.1:0-480 GCF_002814215.2 Seriola lalandi dorsalis | reverse complement strand
GAGTCCGAGTCCCGTCCCCCACCCAGAGTCCGAGTCCGAGTCCCGTCCCCCACCCAGAGTCCGAGTCCGAGTCCCGTCCCCCACCCAGAGTCCGAGTCCGAGTCCCGTCCCCCACCCAGAGTCAGAGTCCGAGTCCGAGTCCCGTCCCCCACCCAGAGTCCGAGTCATCAAGGTTAAGTCAAATGACAATTGAAAGAGTGTGTGACACAATAGCCACACAAATGCACTCACAAGCACGTGTACACACACACACCTTCGAAGTGAACAGTGTTTCTGGTTTGAATAATAATAATTCAAACTTTATTAAGTTACAGTGTTAATAAAACTATCAATATATTTTACTATTTACTATTATTACAGCCTATCACAAAAAAACAACAAAACAAGTCAGAGTCCTCGTCTCCCATGTGCGAGTCCAAAGACCAGTTCACAAGTCAAGAGAGGAGTCCAGAAAATCAGGACTGGAGGCGGACTCGAGTC
>NW_019492810.1:0-402 GCF_002814215.2 Seriola lalandi dorsalis | reverse complement strand
TTTCTGTTTGTGACTGTCCTACGTAACCAGCGAGTGACAGCTCAGCGCAGCTGGAGATCACATGACCGCACCAGGTGTTTGCGGTCAGTTCCTTTACAATCACCTGTTGAGGTCACCGGATTGCCTTGATAAATGCTTGTTCCATCTCTCAACAAATCCTTCATTCTTAACAAGCTTTTCACCGGAAAGAATATGGACTTTATGTTCCTTACGGAAACATGGCAAAGGAACAGGGAGTTTATTCACCTTAGCAAGCTCTGTCCTGTCGGCTGCTTCGTTATTGGGATGCCTCGAATGGCACGCCATGGCGGAGGACTTGCTGCTGTGTATCAGGACAGATACCTATGCAGAGTGATGAACTCCTCCTTCGAGTCTCAGATTATCAAGGTTGGTTCTAGTAAC
>NW_019492809.1:0-402 GCF_002814215.2 Seriola lalandi dorsalis | reverse complement strand
TGTGTGTGTGTGTGTGTGTGTGTGTGTGTGTGTGTCCATTTGTCCTCCCCTCTTATTTAAAGGATTCTTCCTCACAGGGACCTCAGAGAAGAGTGCACACACACACATGCATAATGGTATGCACATGTGCGTGAACACACACACACACATACACACACACACAATGACCAACATATATGTGCCAACCACAGAGCCACGTAACAAGAAAAAAAAGAACAAAGCTTGTAAAAGCTGCTGTAATCCTGACTTAATGAGTGAGTCCAGTCATGTGAAGCAAGGTGCACACATACAGACAAATACACATGAATACACACACACCAGACACATACTGTGATCTAGGTATCACCGAGCAGTAACAACACGGAAGTGTGACTTAAGTTCAGTAAGGCAGAATGAGCTCAT
>NW_019492808.1:0-402 GCF_002814215.2 Seriola lalandi dorsalis | reverse complement strand
GAATTTGTGCAACTTGGTGTGTGTTTTGTGCTTGTGTGTGAAAACTGGAGGGCGTTGTATGTGGTGTACCCATGTATGTGTACTAAATGTGTGTGTGTCAGAGGGTAGGTCAAGCAAGGCTGCTGGGTAAAGATTGATGGCTCTGTGCTCCACCATCTTAACACCCTGAGAGCTGTAACCCTCACAAGGGCATCACACTGTGTGTGTGTGCGTGTGTGTGTGTGTGTGGTTGGTGGGAGTGTGCAATGGGCGCTGTGAAGCCTGTAGCCTATGCTGTGCACTATTGGCTTCCTTAGATGGATGGCTTTGGTCTGCTGCCCACCTCCTCCATCTCTCCATGACACACACACACACACACACACACACACACACACACACACACACACACACACACACACACAC
>NW_019492807.1:0-402 GCF_002814215.2 Seriola lalandi dorsalis | reverse complement strand
AGTTATTAGTAAGTGACGTCAGTTTTGTCTTGTTGATACCTCGTCTTCATCATTGGAAAAATGGTTGTTGACAATTGTAATGTTACAGTTTGCATTAACGAAACTGACAATATTTAGAATTGCACTCATACAACATTATTCAACAGATAATATTATTAAAATCGTTACAGCAGATATCATCTTTTTTGATTCCATGCATCTTCCTTGTCAAATATCACAATGAATCAAAAAGAAAATAATGCTCAACTAGTTTGATAGAGACTAATCATTTCCGCTTTAGTTGCACTATTTTGCTGAAATTGTGACTGCAACTTAGTCTATTTGGTGCTTCTTATATCGTCACCTTCCTAAAATAATGGCCTAAGTCATGTTTTGACAAAAATGTTTTTTTTGCCTAAATCA
>NW_019492806.1:0-402 GCF_002814215.2 Seriola lalandi dorsalis | reverse complement strand
TCATTCATTCATTCATTCATTCATTCATTCATTCATTTACCATAGACTTGTATGGTTCTACGAATGCAATTGGTTTATAATAGAATGAATGATAATAATTGAATATTGTTCAGTAGATGATCATTCATTCATTCATTCATTCATTCATTCATTCATTTACCATAGACTTGTATGGTTCTACGAATGCAATTGGTTTATAATAGAATGAATGATAATAATTGAATATTGTTCAGTAGATGATCATTCATTCATTCATTCATTCATTCATTCACGCAAACTCATAGATGAGTTTCCACTCTAAATTTAAAATTCATTCATTCATCCATTCATTCATTTTTTTATCAGCTCATTGAAAACTGTTTCAATCGTTCAAATTGTTAAAACAATTTAATTCATTCATTC
>NW_019492805.1:0-402 GCF_002814215.2 Seriola lalandi dorsalis | reverse complement strand
AAACTCCATTTTTAGGCCTCTCCTCCGGTGAAAATCAAGTTTTTAACCTTATTAAAATGTCCATGATGTTTTTTATATAAAGAACGACATATCACGAGTGAAAAAGGCCATTAATGCCATGACTGAGTATTTCCACCTTGGAGCTACAGTGATCAAAACAGATTCATACAGTGAGGGTTTCATACGTCATGAAACTACAGAACCAATCTCATCAACTTGTGGGGACGGGGGGCGGGGCTACATAAACCTGAAACCTTGTTAGTACAGAGACGGAGAGTTTGCATTATCATAGGGTGACCCCAGAAATGTCCCTATTTTAAATTGTGAAATAAAACCAGGCCGGACAGAGTGAGTGGGCAGCAGAGACATCAGACGGACAGATGTCTCGTGTTGTGCTTGTTT
>NW_019492804.1:0-402 GCF_002814215.2 Seriola lalandi dorsalis | reverse complement strand
GATTATTACATGTTGCATTTACTCTGTAGAGTGTGAAGGTAACTCAAGCTGATGAATCCAGCAGGAACTTTATCCGATTCTATTTAAGCAATATCACACAAGAGAGAGTGATGTTACACTAAATATTAGCATGGCTGTGATTCGTTCATAAGTATGAGGCCGCAGGTCGAATACCAAAGACCAAAGACAACAGCTGTGCATGGCAAAAAATAATCTCGTATTAGGTATTGCTTCTAGAGGGTAATGGGAGAGAGACAATTGTCTTGTTGGTTTAGATTTTATTGGGGATTCGTTGACAATTACAAAAATACAGGACAATCAAAGTAAGTCAAAGTAAGTAATACATATTTGGCTGTTATGGCTGGCTATTAGTCAACTTATTAGATCCCTCAAAATACGAGA
>NW_019492803.1:0-402 GCF_002814215.2 Seriola lalandi dorsalis | reverse complement strand
GGGGGGCTCACGATTTCCACCTATGTTGTCAACCCATTGTCAAAAGTTAAGGATAAATCCCTCTCCCCCATATTATTGAAGTTTTAAGCTGTGATACTCAGCCTAGAATAAAGGTAGATGTTAGATTTTGTCCTAGGTTTGTTCTTTACTATTTATCATAGCGACAGATGCATTGGGGCATTATCTGGAGATCTCATCTACATGAAATAAAACAAGAACCTAGACCTAGACCTGAAATAAAATGTCTCCCTCATTCTATCTATCTGTCTGTCTGTCTGTCTGTTGGCCCCCTGGTTTCTTACCAATGGTTAAATGTGCCTCTGTGGCTTTCTGTCTGTTCAAATCCTTAACAAGAAAGCAGTGAGGAAGTCATTTAATGTACTGGATGTTGTTTGCCTGGAC
>NW_019492802.1:0-402 GCF_002814215.2 Seriola lalandi dorsalis | reverse complement strand
AGAGTAAATTGCTATGTTATTTAATTTGCATATTCACAAGGACAATGCTTAAGTTTTCTCTCCAGTTTACCTCTCCTTTGTCCCTTGTCCCTTTTAATTTAATCTCATTGTGAATTTAAGAAACAATTTTATTGCTGTAAAATGTTAGCGATGGACAGAAAATCAATGACCATTTCATTCAGTAAAATCCTAGAAACAGGTTGAATTTATTCTGGAAACAAGTGAAATAATATCAACTCATTTATTTCTTTCATTGCTGTAAGAAAAATATTATTTTCACATTTCAGTAGCAGACTAAATGAGGGATCCTTTTTCTGCAGTGTGTACGTAATCCAATGTAAGTTACATTCTCATGAACAAAGCGGTTTCTGTGTGTATGTGTGTGTGTGTGTGTGTGTGTGT
>NW_019492801.1:0-402 GCF_002814215.2 Seriola lalandi dorsalis | reverse complement strand
CACACACACACACACACACACACACACACACACACAGAAACACACAAACGATTATATGGCTCATGTTTATGCTCACTACAAGTTTTACAAACAAATGTTCAGCACCTGTATCAACACAATAATCAATATAACACAGCTGTGCTTTTAATATGCAGTATATGTAGTGTGGGCTTAGGCTGACTGGTCAACCTTTCCAGAACACCTGAATTTAATAAAGCACCAATTAAAAGCATTGTTAGGACCAGAGAGTGTGCCAGTTAAAGGGTCACTCACTGAATGGTAAGATTTTTAAAAGTGAAATGTATTTAATTTTATTATGTTCGAGGAGGGCTATTGTTGCTATATGAAAAACACTGGTTACTATGTTCATATATGAAAAAAAATAGATCATCTTGGCCTCTG
>NW_019492800.1:0-418 GCF_002814215.2 Seriola lalandi dorsalis | reverse complement strand
GACCTCAGTCTCCTGCTCTGATCTCTGACCTCAGTCTCCTGCTCTGATCTCTGACCTCAGTCTCCTGCTCTGACCTCTGACCTCAGTCTTCTTCTCTGACCTTTGACCTCAGGTTGACACTGTTCCATATTGTGATGAATAAATACTAAGTGAGCACGTACAGCTCCTGTGATTCCTCCACCATGGTGCTAGCTGACCTCACAGGGTCCAGACTGACACCATTGATGTGAGGGCAGCTGACAGCCAGCTGAGGATTCATCTGATTGGCTAAATGATGTGAATGTATGAGCCCTGTGTCCAGGCTCCGTCTGACAGGTCACATGTTCACTGAGTGAGGATGAGGCTTTTCTCTAAGTGTGTGGAGGCTCATGTTGAGGCTGCAGCAGTGAGACAGTGGAGGTTCTCTCATCAGGTGAAG
>NW_019492799.1:0-516 GCF_002814215.2 Seriola lalandi dorsalis | reverse complement strand
TGGGTTAGACTCACATCTGTCCTGGGTTAGTCACATCTGTCCTGGGTTAGATTCATATCTGCCCTGGGTTAGACTCACATCTGTCCTGGGTTAGATTCACATCTGTCCTGGGTTAGATTCACATCTGTCCTGGGTTAGATTCATATCTGCCCTGGGTTAGACTCACATCTGTCCTGGGTTAGATTCATATCTGTCCTGGGATAGACTCATATCTGCCCTGGGTTAGACTCATATCTGTCCTGGGTTAGTCACATCTGTCCTGGGTTAGACTCACATCTGTCCTGGGTTAGTCACATTTGTCCTGGGTTAGACTCACATCTGTCCTGAGTTAGAGTCACATCTGTCCTGGGTTAGATTCATATCTGCCCTGGGTTAGACACATCTGTCCTGGGTTAGTCACATCTGTCCTGAGTTAGACTCACATCTGTCCTGGGTTAGTCACATCTGTCCTGGGTTAGACTCACATCTGTCCTGGGTTAGTCACATCTGTCCTGGGTTAGACTCACATCTGTCCTG
>NW_019492798.1:0-402 GCF_002814215.2 Seriola lalandi dorsalis | reverse complement strand
AAAAATGTCAAAAAACTTCATAGTATAGTAAGGCATAAAAATGTCAAAAAACATCATAGTATAGTAAACCACAAAAATGTAAAAAAAAATATCATAGTATAGTAAGGCATAACAATGTCAAAAAACATCATAGTATATATAGTAAGGAATAAAAATGTCAAAAAATATCATAGTGTAGTAAGGTATAAAAATATCAAAAAATGTCATAGTATAGTAAGGCATAAAAATATCAAAAAACGTCATAGTATAGTAAGGCATAAAAAGGTCAAAAAACGTCATAGTATAGTAAGGCATGAAAATGTTAAAAAAAACAACATAGTATAGTAAGGCATGTAAATGTCAACAAACGTCATAGTATAGTAAGGCATGAAAATGTCAAAGTATAGTAAGGCATAAAAATGT
>NW_019492797.1:0-402 GCF_002814215.2 Seriola lalandi dorsalis | reverse complement strand
TGCCTCCCCATTTCCTGTCTCTCTCCACTATCCTGTCCAATAAAGGCACAAAAGCCCAAAAAAATATACTTTACAAAAAAAAACAGTAATATGTGGTAATGAATAAGCAAGGACTGAAAAACCTGAGACAGAGAAAAAAAGATGCGTGTTTGTATGTGTGTGTGTGTGTGTGTGTGTGTGTGTGTGTGCTCTGAAGTCGCTCTAATTAAAAAAGCATTGAGAGACTGTTCTCTAAGAGTCCTCTCAAGGCTGAATGGGGCTTTGTCATTCGTTGTAATCTCTCCTCTTCATCGCATAACTCTAGGCCCAATCTGGCATCCAGGCTGCCACGCACTCGCACTCACACACGCACGCAAACAGACCTTGACACACACACACACACACACACACACACACACACAC
>NW_019492796.1:0-402 GCF_002814215.2 Seriola lalandi dorsalis | reverse complement strand
GGGGGGGGGGGTTAACATGAATGGTATGGACTGACTAGCCTTCCTTTCTCTCACTACCCATTACTTCCCTCTTTTAAGTCCCCTGCCTGTTTTTCTCTCCATTACTCACTTTCTCGTGGAAAAAAAGAGTTATTCATTAAACATTTCATAAAAGGCAAGTGATATTGCAGCATAGCATAGGAATAGCATGATGGATACAAGTGTTGTATTGCTTGTTGTATGCACTGTTGTTTGCTGCAGACAGGGCCAAAAATATCCCAAATTTAATATCTCAAATATACAATATTATTGAATATCAGCCTGCCGACACAAGATCTCTGTAGATAAAAGGGTTTCTTCATTCATGCCGTCATCAACATGCATACAGTATGTTGATGTATTCACACTCACACACTGTTTTAC
>NW_019492795.1:0-402 GCF_002814215.2 Seriola lalandi dorsalis | reverse complement strand
ACAGTTTGTATAAACACAACGAGGCTGTAAAGGTGGACTCGTGAGTTAACGAGGCTGTAAAGGTGGACTGGTGCGTTAACGAGGCTGTAAAGGTGGACTGGTGAGTTAACGAGGCTGTAAAGGTGGACTGGTGAGTAGATCGGTTTTCATGTTCAACGTGACGACCTCTGTAGTCTCATTTAGACACTCATTAGCAACCGAGACGTAAAAGCTTAAAGGATCAGGACTGAGGTATTTACTGACGTGAGAATGTCTTGAGCTTGTGTTAAACACAGACCTTATTTCAGTCGTCCAACCAAAAACACAATCAACAAACCAGAGATTTCAGGACGAGGGAACCAGAGGAGCTGAACTGTGAACGAACTCTCAGGTTCAGGTACAACACACATCAACAGGGGCCCT
>NW_019492794.1:0-402 GCF_002814215.2 Seriola lalandi dorsalis | reverse complement strand
TGTGTGGGATGGATAAACCACAGGCTATACATTTTACTTTCTGTATGCCAATTATCTGCAAATACTCAAACAGGCGGCTTTAGGTTATGTTTAAATATTCAGACTGTGTTTATTACCCACAGCACAGTCAGCTGACTTGCCTCTGTAGTACTGTGTTTTTGTGCTGTTTTTAAAAAAAAAATCTTTTGTTGTTGTTGTTGTTGTTGTTGTTGTTGTTGTTGTTGTTGTTGTTGTTGTTGTTGTGCACCCTCATTTGTGGCCTCTTTTGTCGGGGAGATAAATAAACAGCCTCAGCGGCTCTAAGCTTTGGTATCAGTTTGAGAGCACCTGCCTGCAGACAGGGTGAAGTGCTCTGGGATGGCTGTATTTGGGTTAGCAGGATTCATGTTTGTGTCAGGACCA
>NW_019492793.1:0-3416 GCF_002814215.2 Seriola lalandi dorsalis | reverse complement strand
CTTTTTCATAACTTATTATACTATGACTTTTCATGACTTTTTAAACCTTACTATACTATGACGTTTTTTTTTTGGCATTTTTAAGCCTTATCATACTTTGATGTTTTTTGGGCATTTTTAAGCCTTACTATACTATGACTTTTTCATAACCTATTATAATATGACTTTTCATGACTTACTATGCTATGACATTTTATCCCTTACTATACTATGATGTTTTTTGACATTTTTATGCCTTACTATACTTGGACGTTTTTTGGCATTTTTATGCCTTACTATACTATGACATTTTTTGGCATTTTTTAAGCCTCATTATACCATGACGTTTCTTTTGCATTTTTATGACTTACTATACTATGACGTTTTATGCCTTACTATACTATGATCTTTTCATAACTTATTATGCCTTACTATACTATGACGTTTTTATGCTTTACTATACTATGACATTTTTGTGACTTTTTATGCCTTACTATATTATTTCGTTTCAATTACTTTTTATGCCTTACTATACTATGACGTTTTTATAATTTTTTGTGCCTCACTATAGTATGACGTTTTTATGCTTTACCATAGTATGACATTTTTGTGACTTTTTATGCCTTACTATACTATGTCATTTTTGTGACATTTTATGCTTTACTATACTATGACATTTTTATGACTTTTTATGCCTCACTATAGTATGATATTTTTATGCCTTACTATACTAAGTCATTTTAATGAGTTTTTATGCCTTACTATAATATGTCGTTTTAATGACTTTTTATGCCTTACTATAATATGTCGTTTTAATGACTTTTTATGCCTTACTATACTATGACATTTTTATGCCTTGCTATACTATGACATTTTTGTGATTTTTTATGCCTCACTATACTATGTCATTTTAATTAATTTTTCATGCCTCACTATATTATGACGTTTTTATGCCTTTTTGTGCTTCACTATACTATGACATTTTTATGCCTTACTATACTATAACATTTTGAGGACTTTTTAAGCCTTACTATACTGTGTCGCTTTAATGAGTTTTTATGCCTCACTATACAATGGCATTTTTATGCCTTACTATACTATGACATTTTTATGCCTTTTTGTGCTTCATTATACTATGTCATTTTGAGGACTTTTTAAGCCTTACTATACTATAACATTTTTGTGACTTTTTATGCCTTACTATACTATGACATTTTTGTGACTTTTTATGCCTCACTATACTATGACATTTTTATGCCTTACTATACTATGTAGGTTTAATGACTTTTTATGCTTTACTATACTATGACATTTTTATGACTTTTTGTGCCTCAGTATAGTTTGATATTTTTATGCCTTACTATACTAAGTCATTTTAATAACATTTTATGCCTAACTAAACTATGACGTTTTCATTACTTTTTATGATTCACTATACTATGACATTTTTATGCCTTACTATACTATAACTTTTTCTTGACTTTTTAGGCCTTACTATACTATGTCATTTCAATGACTTTTATGCCTTACTATACAATTACGTTTTTATGACTTTTTGTGCCTTACTATAGTATGTCGTTTCAATGACTTTTTATGCCTGACTATACTATGACGTTTTAATGACTTTTTATGCCTGACTATACTATGACATTTTTGTGACTTTTTATGCCTTACTATACTATGTCATTTTTATGACTTTTTTTGGCTCAATATAGTATGACGTTTTTATGCTTCACTATTCTATGACATTTTTGTGACTTTTTATGCCTTACTATACTATGACGTTTTTATGGTTTACTATACTATGTCACTTAAATGACTTTTCATGCCTTACTATACTATGACATTTTTATGACTTTTTGTGCCTCACTATAGTATGACATTTTTGTGACTTTTTATGCCTTACTATATTATTTCGTTTCAATTACTTTTTATGCCTTACTATACTATGACGTTTTTATGATTTTTTGTGCCTCACTATAGGATGACGTTTTTATGCTTTACCATAGTATGACATTTTTGTGACTTTTTATGCCTTACTATACTATGTCGTTTCAATGACTTTTTATGCCTGACTATACTATGACATTTTTGTGACATTTTATGCCTTACTATACTATGACATTTTTATGACTTTTTATGCCTCACTATAGTATGATATTTTTATGCCTTACTATACTAAGTCGTTTTAATGAGTTTTTATGCCTTACACTACTATATCGTTTTAATGACTTTTTATGCCTTACTATATTATGACGTTTTCATGACTTTTTATGCTTCACTATACTATGACATTTTTATGCCTTACTATACTATGACGTTTTCTTGACTTTTTACGCCTTACTATACTATGTCATTTCAATGAATTTTATGCCTTACCATACTATTACGTTTTTATACCTTACTTTACTACGTTTTTGTCACTTTTTATGCCTTACTATAGTATGTCGTTTCAATGAGTGTTTATGCCTGACTATACTATGACGTTTTTATGCTTTACTATACTACAACGTTTTAATTACTTTTTATACCTTACTATACTATGACGTTTTCGTGACTTTTAATGCCTTACTATACTATGACATTTTTATGACTTTTTGTGCCTCACTATACTTTGACATTTTATGCCTTACCATACTATGACATTTTTGTAACTTTTTATGACGTACTATACTGTGTCATTTTAATGAGTTTTTATGCCTTACTATACTCTGACATATTTATGCTTTACTTTACTATGTCATTTTTAAGACTTTTTATGCCTCACTGTACTATGGCGTTTTTATGCGTTACTATACTATGTCACTTCAATGACTTTTCATGCCTTACTATACTATCACACCGTATAGTAAGGCATAAAAACTCGAAAATGTCATAGTATGATAAGGCATAAAATGTCATAGTATGATAAGGCATAAAAATGATAAGGCATAAAAAGTCACAAAAGTGTCATAGTATAGTGAGGAACAAAAAGTCACAAAAATGTCTTAGTATAGTAAGGCCTAAAAATTCACGAAAACGTTATAGTATAATAAGGCATAAAAATGTCACAATATAGTGAAGCATAAAAAGTCACAAAAACGTCATAGTATAGTCAGGCATAAAATCTCATTAAAATGACATAGCATAATAAGTCCTAAAAAGTCACAAAAAGGCTATAGTATAGTAAGGCATAAAAATGTCATAGTATAGTGAAGCACAAAAGGGCATAAAAACGTCATAGTATAGTGACGCATAAAAAGTAATTAAAACGGCAAAGTATAGTAAGGAATAAAAAGTCACGAAAACGTCATAGTATTGTTAGGCATAAAAAGTCACAAAAATGTCATAGTAAAGCATAAAAAGTCACAAAAATGGCGTAGTATAGTAAGGAACAAAAATGTCATAGTATAGTGAAGCAAAAAAAGGCATAAAAACATCATAGTATAGTAAGGCAT
>NW_019492791.1:0-402 GCF_002814215.2 Seriola lalandi dorsalis | reverse complement strand
ACAACAGGCTCCTGAATTGATCACATTGAAGTAACAGACAAATGTGACGCAATTTTTCAAGTGTTAATTTTCTATGACTGTACCTGGAAAAGCACTGTGATGTGATGTTTATTTATTTTATTTTATTTTAGGAGGTTCTGGCGCGTGGTGTGCTGCTTCCTCTGATCAATCAGCTGAGTGACCCAGACTACATCAACCAGTTTGTCATTTGGATGGTGAGATCTGACTCACACACGTCCATAGCACACACATATCAGCTAGTTTACTATCCATGAAACAATCCAGAAATCAAATGAAATTGGACAAAAACAGCATTATGCAGTAGTATATGTTATCGAGTTTAAATGTGTGTGTGTGTGTGTGTGTGTGTGTGTGTGTGTGTGTGTGTGTGTGTGTGTGTGT
>NW_019492790.1:0-402 GCF_002814215.2 Seriola lalandi dorsalis | reverse complement strand
AGCTGCCGATTGAGGCAAGTCAGTGATGGGTTTAAACTGCAGCACAGTGGAGCTCCTCCTCCTCCTCCTCCTCTTCTTCCTCCTCCTCCTCCTCCTCCTCCTCCTCCATGGTTTGTGTTGATGAGTGTGTCACTGACCTCTGATCAGACTCAGCTCTAATGTCTGACGATTTCTGCACCAAACTTCATGATAAATTCTCTTTTGTCTCACACTGAACAAACTTTTTAAGTCTGTTGTTGTTGTTGTTGTTGTTGCTGTTGTTGTTGTTGCTGTTGTTGTTGTTGTTGCTGTTGTTGTGGTTGTTGTTGTCTTCACTCATCTTACAGACAGTCTTCACTGTGATGATCACTGATGAGACTGATGTGAACCTGACATCTCTGCTTGCCATGTTCCACTTCCTGC
>NW_019492789.1:0-402 GCF_002814215.2 Seriola lalandi dorsalis | reverse complement strand
GAGCTGGCTCGACTGTCCAACACACACACACACACACACACACACACACACACACACAGGTGGCTAAATGGTCCCCTGAAGCTCCTGTCGATCCATCTGTGGATTATTCTTATCATTTCCAAAAAGGTGGTGATATTGATTTTCTGGGGTTTGGCTGAGAGTGATTGTGTGTTTGACTGATGCCTATCTCAGTATGCAGCACATCACCCGTCTGTCAGTGTCAGTCTGCAGAACCAGCCACTCTCCAGTAAAGTCCTGCGCCACCTTAGGAAATAAATAAATTAAAAAATCCATATTTATCATCTAACCTGATGTACCCTTGTTTTTAAATGAGCCAATTAGCAGCAATTACCGGCTGCAAACGAGCAGTTTGATATATCAGTTTTCAAATGAACCTACATT
>NW_019492788.1:0-402 GCF_002814215.2 Seriola lalandi dorsalis | reverse complement strand
CACACACACACACACACACACACACACACACACACTTACACTTACATGAGCTCACGATACAGATGCCACAATTCATGATTTGGGAAGTAGTGAGCAGAACATTTGGAGGGCTGGGTTCTCCAAAGACCTGTCATCTGCAGATTAGAAGGCCTGCTAGGCTGCAGTAGTACAAACTGGAGACTGAACAGAGGCTTCCACAGTCATTCATAAATACACAGAGATGAAGGACTGGTGATCATGCATATTGTGAGTGTTCGTGTGCCTTTATCTAAGCACAGTTTACATAGAAACTTCACATAAGTGACATATTGTCGAGTATGTGTGGTAACGCTGTGTGTTCATGTGTACAGACATGTGTGTGTTTGTGTTTGTGTGTGTGTGTGTGTGTGTGGGGGGGGGGGG
>NW_019492787.1:0-402 GCF_002814215.2 Seriola lalandi dorsalis | reverse complement strand
GAGACAGAGATGTTAACTCAGAGACTGGAGCTGGTTCTGGTTCTGGATCTAGTTCTAGTTCTGGATCTAGATAAAGTTCTGGTTCTGGATCTATTTCTGGTTTGGATCTGTATCTGGTTCTGGATCCACTGCGTGTTTCAGATTCAACAAACTGGTTCCCAGTTTAAAGATCAACTCAAAACGTCCTGAAATCTGCTCTTTGCTGACCTCCAGTGGTTTAATGTCTCACCTGGCTGCAGTGATGTAACTGTGACATCACTGATGGGTGTGGCTACAGGTGAACCTCTCACACACACACACCTGAACCTCTCACACACACACCTGAACCCCTCACACACACACCTGAGCCTCTCACACACACACACACACACACACACCTGAACCTCTCACACACACACACAC
>NW_019492786.1:0-402 GCF_002814215.2 Seriola lalandi dorsalis | reverse complement strand
GAGAAGAACATTTTCCCTTCCACATTTAGCAGGGTGATGCCTCTGAATTGGCCTCATCTTTCCCGGCAGTGCTTATTAGCTTCCAGAAGCCTCGGTATTCTTGAGCAGGTCTTGTATACCCCACAGAGTACATCTTTTGATCCGGGTGCTGATGCAGTGTTCACTAGTCTACTACCACTACCTGTTTGACTTCAGACCATTTGAGTGGAGGGGTGTCAAACTGCAAAGAGGGCTCAGATGGGTGAGGGACTGGAGGGGGCTCTCCTTTTGGGTGTTATTAAACTGGTCTTTGGTGTATTCCTCGAGCTCCTGCTTGGTGGTTTGCAGTATATTGGTGGTCCTCTTCTCCTCCAGCAGACCCCGGCCATTGAAGAGGTCCTGGAAGGAGCTCACCGTTGCTTT
>NW_019492784.1:0-402 GCF_002814215.2 Seriola lalandi dorsalis | reverse complement strand
TGTGTGTGTGTGTGTGTGTGAATGTGAGAGAAAAGAATCGAGTCAGGGTGTGAATAGGAATTTGAGCGCTCTTATTAGAGGGTGTCATGCAGATCCGTTGGGTGTTTGTCTCTCCTTGACACCTACACACACATGCACGCACGCACGCTGAGCCAGCTGGTGTTTGTCTGTGTTGTTTAGGATATACTGGAGGGCTTGCAGAGCGCGGAGCCGATGGCAGAGAAGTTGAAAGGCCAACTGAACGACTTGGTGCGCTACTCCAGAGACCTGGGCTCACAATCAGACCGGGTTACCGCAGTTATCAAACAGCACAACAGGTGAGAGGAATCTTTCTGTGTTAGTGGACAGTGTGTGGTGGATACTTGTGTGTGTGTGTGTGTGTGTGTGTGTGTGTGTGTGTGT
>NW_019492783.1:0-402 GCF_002814215.2 Seriola lalandi dorsalis | reverse complement strand
TGTTGTTACTAGAGCTCCAGAGAGAAGCCTGAGAGAGGAGATGTAAAACTACACTGAGATGGTTTTTGGTTCTTAAAACCACAAATATATCTTCTTATGGATCTACACTTCAGACAAAACACAGAAGAAGAGTAAAATATGGGACCTTTAAAAATGATTAACGTCACAGTTTGGATACTACAGAGCCCAGCAGTGTCCGTTCATCTTGACATGTCTCCGAAAACAAAACGTGCCTAATCTGTTTAGTGATTTTAACGCCAGGAGAAAAGATTTATCACTGGAGCGGAGGATGCGTCTGTCTGGGCTCATGGCAACCAGCAGCTGGGGAGTCGGCTCTAGGCTACACTGGTGACCAGCAGAATTACACTGCTTGTCACACACACACACACACACACACACACA
>NW_019492782.1:0-402 GCF_002814215.2 Seriola lalandi dorsalis | reverse complement strand
TGTGTGTGTGTGTGTGTGTGTATGTGTGTCTTGAAGAACAAAGCCTGTCAAGTTGCGTCGATAGATGGTGAAATTATTATTGCGTCATGGATTCATGAATACTTTTATCTCCCTGTCACTACTGTCACTATAACTGACAGTAGTGTTTGTGTGTGTGTGTGTGTGTGTGTGTGTGTCTGTGTGTGTGTGCGTGTGTGTGTGTCTGTGTGTGTGTGTGTGTGTGTGTGTGTGGGGTATCTGTACCTGTGGAGATGTGAAACTGTGTGTACAGTATGTTCGTATGGTGTGTGAAGATCTGTGATGCCTGTTGTTTTGACAGCAAACAGATGGGAGGTTTCCTGCTGATAATTAACCAGATGTGTGTGTGTGTGTGTGTGTGTGTGTGTGTGTGTGTGTGTGTGT
>NW_019492781.1:0-402 GCF_002814215.2 Seriola lalandi dorsalis | reverse complement strand
GGGGGGGGGGACAAATACTGGGTTGAAACCTCAGAGAAATGTTTGTCAGTGTTGTCAGTGTAAACCTGCAGGTGTGAGCACTGAGCACATGCAGGTGTCAGCCGACAGGAAGTGATGAATCACCCTGAGTGTGATACAGACAGCAGTGAGCGGACACTGTGTCCAGACGGACAGGATTAGCTAACGTTAGATCTTTTGCTTCTCTCAGCCTGTTTCTATCCTGTGATATCAGGCTTCAAAGGTTCAGGATGTGCAGTTTACCTCATCATCTGACAGGATTCAGGGATACTGAAGTTCAAATAGTTTCTCTCAGAGCGGTTCAGAGCTGCTGCTATGAGAACTCACACACTCAAACTTTGATTACTGCTGATCAAAACAGAGCACAGAGCCTGCATTCAAACA
>NW_019492780.1:0-402 GCF_002814215.2 Seriola lalandi dorsalis | reverse complement strand
GATTAAAAGTTGAACTTGTAAGCTAGAGGTTTAATGTCCTGAAATGGTTGAAAAAGGCCTGAGTTGTTGAGAGAAGGTGTAACAAACAGCACAAAACTGTACAAAATATACAAAATTTAAAACAGGTTAGTTCAAAGTGAAATGGCTTCAATTGAAAACAAAGAAAGAAGAAATATACAATCAAAATTTTTAATTTCACACCTGAAGGAGATTACTGACATAATGCTAAAATAGTTGAAAAAGCAGCTCATATAAACTGATCAACAGTGCTTTGAGAAATGAGTTGCCAAGATGTTAACCCGGAGCAGCTGAAGTCCATTAGTTGCAAAAGATGAGAATTCAAAAGAATGTTGTTGAATCAGTTGAAAGCCAAATTATTTACTGCCAAAGGTGGAAGTAGGA
>NW_019492779.1:0-402 GCF_002814215.2 Seriola lalandi dorsalis | reverse complement strand
TTTTTTTTTTTTTTAGTCCTGGAAACATTTTTACGCTGGCACAGATATCAGAGTTTCTTTACTTGGGAACTGGGACAAACGTACAAGTTGTTTTAAGAGCTTATGGAACATGAACAGCAACAAAATGATTATTGTGAGTTTTTAAATTTAATTTTCAATTTTATTATTTATTTATTATTTATTTAATTTAAACATTTACCCTGTTAATTCAAATAAATATCCTTCTTTTTAAAGCTTGCAGTTAGATCTGTAAAAAAAAATTGTAAAATGAATGATGTTTAAGCTTTAAAACTGTCTCAGATACTATAAAAAGTTGAACAGCTTCTTGTTAATTTCTATACATGGCAACCTCTTAACATTTTCAAAAACAATAGTTTTGCTATTATTGTTTTGTTGCTGAAA
>NW_019492778.1:0-402 GCF_002814215.2 Seriola lalandi dorsalis | reverse complement strand
GGCTGGTATGAAGGTGAAACTGATTTTAAATCTTATTCTATCTGGTATTTAAAAAGTCTTACAAGGTCTTATATTGAACCTGGTGAACCCTGAAGAACCCCTGTGTATTGAACATGGATTGATCACATGTGGCAAACACCCAACACGTTGTTAAGATCATTATCAATCCAGGCTAATAGCAATGTGAACTAACCTGTAACAGGTATGCTGTGCTACATACCGGTGTGCTGAGTCATGCAAAACGACACATGTAACTGCTCAATAACTATTGAACAGAAAAATCACCCACACACCCTTATACCTACACACACCTACACACACCTACACACACCTACACACACCTACACACACCTACACACACTATGAAGTAGTTGTAAGAAGATACAGGACATTTTTAGTGTC
>NW_019492777.1:0-402 GCF_002814215.2 Seriola lalandi dorsalis | reverse complement strand
CACACACACACACACACACACACACACACACACACACACACACACACACACACACACACACACACATAAGAGAAAAAGGTAGACAACATGAATCCACAGACGCACGCAAACACAAACATACATGTAACAGGGATTTTACAGTAAACATAAGATGGAAGCAGACGTGCTTGATGATCACAAAGCAAGTGTCGGATGCATGTGCGTCCTACAGGGAGTGATTTTCTCGCATCCATACGATGCAGACACACAGACAGCAGAAAACAATCAAAGTGCGCAGACTGGAGAAGAAAAGAACAGCAGTGAAGCGTTGAGGTGTTTAACAATAATCCTAACAGCACAGCACAAGCTGTTTTGACCATGCCATTCAAAGTCAATCAGAAATTAAAATAAAAAAATAAAAAA
>NW_019492776.1:0-402 GCF_002814215.2 Seriola lalandi dorsalis | reverse complement strand
ATATATATATATATATATATATATATATATATAAAAACTAGTAGTTATGTTTCCTGTATTGTAATAGTGCATTCCTGCTAACCTTGAGGGCCCTGGCTGTGGTGGACTCTCTGGAGTTGGGGAGGAGTCAGTAACTCCCTTGTACTTTTTGAAGGTATGCCACTCTTCTTTCGGGGTTTGCATTCCGGCGTTCGCTATACAGACGCGCAGTTTCTGCGGCACTTAGAGGCATGTCCTGAGAAAGGCAATGATTTCATGACTAAATTTAAAAGAAGACACTCACTTGGACATTGTTGCAAGTATACTATTGTGTTTGTTCATGGCAAAGCTAGGACAATAGGAATATTTTTATTCACTTTCAAAATAACTTTGATGAGTATTAGACTTATGATTTTTTTTCTT
>NW_019492775.1:0-402 GCF_002814215.2 Seriola lalandi dorsalis | reverse complement strand
CACTTCCGAGTGGAGGAGGAAGACAGAATCTGAAAAAAAAACCTAAAATATTTCATGCATAGAAAATAAAGACAAACCTATTTCTTACATATGCCCTTATTTTTTGTTTAGTGTCACAGTGTTGCCATATTTTCTTTGTGTTCATGTAACAGTACAGAGAGTTTTTCATAGTGTCACTGCCAATAGCAGCTGTGTCATGCAGGATGACATTTAACAAAATAAAAGCTTTTAAAGTTTGTAATAAATTCAATCTAACATAAACAGTGGAAAAATAGACCCTATAATTTTGGAGAGTGACCTGCTGAAGGGAACATGATGCACATACACAAGTAGAAAAATGCAACAGTTTTGTGCCTATATCACCAACACTGCAGGTTAAAATTCTTTCTTATTGATATATAT
>NW_019492774.1:0-402 GCF_002814215.2 Seriola lalandi dorsalis | reverse complement strand
ACCTGTGTGTAATCTAACCTCAGTATAAATACAGCTGTTCTGTGACGGCCTCTGAGGTTTGTTAGAGAACATTAGTGAACAAACAGCATCATGAAGCCCAAGGAACACACCACACATGTCAGGGATAAAGTTGTGGAGAAGTTGCAGCCCCAAAATTGAAGTTTTGGGCCTAAATGCAAAACGCTATGTGTGGCGGAAAACTAACACTGCACATCACCCTGAACACACCATCCTCACCGTGAAACATGGTGGTGGCAGCATCATGCTGTGGGGATGACAGGGAAGCTGGTCAGAGTTGATGGGAAGATGGATGGAGCCAAATACAGGGAAATCTTGGAAGAAAACCTGTTAGAGTCTGCAAAAGACTTGAGACTGGGGCGGAGGTTCACCTTCCAGCAGGAA
>NW_019492773.1:0-402 GCF_002814215.2 Seriola lalandi dorsalis | reverse complement strand
TGCGGCTGCAGTTCGGCCCAAATAGTGAACAGACAAAACAAGCAGGAAGAAGAAGAAGAAGAAGAAGAAGAAGGAGAAGAAGATGACAGGACGTCTTTCATGTATACGTTAAAATCTTACTTTGCAAAGTTTAATCTCTATAAATTATTATTCATTTTTTCATTAGTGAAAAACACGTCATATGCTGCAAAGTAAACCATGTAATTCCTGCAGGAAAAACAGCTGATGAGATTTGAACTCGGTGTTTTCAGTCTCACAGTTTCCACCATTTATAAAAGTCTGACTTCCTGATCATTTGTTCTGTCTTCGCCTGAAGCGTCGAATCAGATTCCAGCTCCGTCTCCTAAAACGTCTTTCATTAGTTTTTCTTCTTTACATCCTAAAACATGATCAACAGTTTTA
>NW_019492772.1:0-402 GCF_002814215.2 Seriola lalandi dorsalis | reverse complement strand
AGAGAGAGAAGAAGAGACAGTCAGTTCAAAGCTGCATCACCTCCAGCTGTTTGTCTCTGTAATCAGCTGCGGTCAGACAGCCAAGAGGAAGTGACATCACAGGACTTCAGTCCAGCATGCGAAACCTTTCTCAGCATCATCACACCTTTCACAGTGTTAATATAGAAGCCAGACCTGCTTTATAATCAAAGGACACATGGATGTGTACATTTATACTATAATGGACCTTTAATTAACTCATATTGATCAATGTAATCTCTCAGAGTGTCTCAGTTCGTCAGTGAAGAGAGACGATAAATTGTTTTCACTCCTCGTCCTGAACTGTTGGACTGATCACCAGCTCAGATCAACAGTGAAATCACAGATACACGATGTGCAGGGAGTGGAGGTGAGTGAATGTTT
>NW_019492771.1:0-402 GCF_002814215.2 Seriola lalandi dorsalis | reverse complement strand
TAAGTACAAATCTGAGCTACCTCTTTTCTTGAGTATTTCCATTTTATGCTACTTATGTACTTTAAACTCCCATTATTAAACAGCTTTTATTTTCAGATTAAGATTTTACTATAGATAAAAAACAAACAAATAATATGTTTTTAAAGATTAAACTACACAACAGTGCGCAAATTAATTAGTTAGTCAAGTTAGTTAACTTAAACATACAATAACCAAACACTATTAAAGGCCATTTTGCATAATTAGTACTTGTTCCAGCAGAGTATTTTTATGCTTAGATAGGCCTGTGACTACTTTATTTAAATACTTCTTCCACCACTTGTGTAATCACAGCAGCTTCATGCAGAGCTCCAGTGGTGAAATGTAACAAAGTACTTTCCCCAAAGTACTGTATTTAAATAC
>NW_019492770.1:0-562 GCF_002814215.2 Seriola lalandi dorsalis | reverse complement strand
GGTCATCTAACCTTAAAGAAGTAGGCAGGTGTGTGTGTGTGTGTGTGTGTGTGTGTGTGTGTGTGTCTCGATCGATGGTGATGATGATTTTAATGGAACACATGGGCAGAGACAGGTGGAATGAAGCAGCTCATGTTTCTCAATGGCCACTGAGAGACTACACACACACACACACACACACACACACACACACACACACACACACACACACACACACACACACACACATCGTGCTGTAGACTAACCAGATGAGAAAATACATTGAACAGGAATGTGATTTGTTTTTCTCTTCCACGAATGAAAACCTAAACTTTTCAAACAGGCCTTGAATGCATCACGATGCCGCTTGATGTTTGAGGCATCGCTGCTCCATGATGGAGGGCAGGAGGTCCTCCATACAGCCCCGCCAACGCTATCCCAGCATGCACGGCTGTTTTGGTTCACAACCCTGTTGTCTCCTCCCCCTCCCCTTCCTCTTTCTCTCCATCAGTTGTTTTATTCTGTTAAATAACTTCCTGCCTCTCCCCTCCTCTCCTCCACCGCTGTCAACATCTTCATGTCT
>NW_019492769.1:0-402 GCF_002814215.2 Seriola lalandi dorsalis | reverse complement strand
GGGTTCTCTAGACCACAATACTAACTTTTTCTCAACAAGGGCCTGGTGACCACATATGAGGATATTATACTGCTACTCAGTAATCGAAATTTAAAACTAATGTCCTCATATGTGGACATCATTTTTCTCAGGTCCCAATCAGCCTATATAGCAAAGAATAGAGCTCGGGTCTTAGGAGGTTAAATATCTAAATGATAATACAGTAACCTTATTCACTTCATAGTTGCCTAGAACATTGGTTATTGACACAGCTTCTTATAATAGGACTGGACAAACATATCTGACACTTCCTATTGAAACGGAAAATGGAACTAGCATCAACTGCCTGGCAATTTCATCCATAATAATGATAAGACTATATCTCCCACATCTGGCCTTTACACTTTTTAAGTAAAAGCACCT
>NW_019492768.1:0-402 GCF_002814215.2 Seriola lalandi dorsalis | reverse complement strand
GAAGAGGATGCGAGGACTTGGCTAGCATCAACTTTGTGTGTGTGTGTCTGTATGTGTGTGTGTGTGTGTGTGTATGTGAGATAACATTCAGGTGAGAGAGGGAACACTGACTGACTGAGAGAGTGAGGCCCCAGCCGACTGCTCCATTTACAGCTACAGTGCCTCATATAGACACACACACACACACACACACACACACACAAACACTCGCACATAAACAGCACAGATATAGGTGTAAACACTTATGCTATAAAGACACACAAACAAAAACTGATGACAGAGACGATAAAAGAGACAGAAACCACAGGGACAGAAAGATTTTTTTCTCCTGCAGGTGGAGTGTGACCTTCAATCCAACTCTCCTTTCCTTCATCTGTCCATCTCTCCTTCCCTCCCTCCCTC
>NW_019492767.1:0-402 GCF_002814215.2 Seriola lalandi dorsalis | reverse complement strand
TATGCATGCAGAGCTGCACCCCCACAGCAGAGCCCATCTATCTGTATCACACACACACACACACACACACACATTGTAGTCACAGTGTTTATGTCTCAGGAGGTGATAGGATTACTCAGGTACTTCACTTAAATTAAAGTACTAATACAACAGTGTTACCATGACAACAATGGACTTAAAGTCCTGAATTCCCACTTCCTACTTCAGTAAAAGTGCATAAGTATTATCAGCAAAATCTATTTGAAGTATTGAAAGTAAAAGTATTTGATGTGTAGTAAATTTTGACTGATGTATGATCTAATTAATACTGATGCATCAATGTGTAAATAACTCTTTAGGTACAGTTGATTCCAGTGGTCCCCATCTGAAAGGGGTCCCACCAAAAGGTCACTGTATTATTAT
>NW_019492765.1:0-402 GCF_002814215.2 Seriola lalandi dorsalis | reverse complement strand
GCTGGAAGGCAGATTTTGTCTGCTTCCGGCAGAGATAGGCAAACTTTTCCCAGTCTTTTTACGTTGAGCTAAGCTAGCTTCATACAGTATTAAACATACAGACATGAGACGGTATCGGTCTTCTGAGAAAATAAATACATATATTGTCCAAAACGTCAAACTATTCCTTTAAGCATGTTGAATAGCACTATTTACCTTGCCTGAATAAACAAATGAAAGGAGCACTGAGAGCAGAAAGTCAGAAATATTTTCTGTAAAACATGTCACAATGTTCTCCAAGAGCTGCAGCACAGAAACACCACAGCAATGAGATATCTCTTGAGTCACAAAAATGAGTAACTAAATTATGACTACTTTTAATTTACTGAGAGGACATGACAGAAAGTTACCAAAGAAGTTTTA
>NW_019492764.1:0-402 GCF_002814215.2 Seriola lalandi dorsalis | reverse complement strand
ATATATATATATATGTAAAATCACATCCAGAGATCAAACATACAAACATAGTTTGCAGTAATTTGAAGGTATTTGATATGATTTGTAGGATGCCATAGCCCAACAGTAGCATCATTTTAGAGATTAGTATCTTGAAATGGAGAGAAAATGAAACTCAGTGAAATCAGTATAGGGTTGGGATAATAATCTCCTGATTCAATACTCTCATGATACTTGGGTGCCGATTTGATATATATTGCGACTTCAGGTTCACAAGGTCTGGTTTAGCTGGTTGCTGTTAGTGGAAAGTTAAACTGTTACCAGGTAGTGATGCTAATTAGCTGTTAAAACACTGGCTCAATATATATATATATATATATATATCATAAATAATAAAATAAATATTGATTCAGGAATCAGAAT
>NW_019492763.1:0-485 GCF_002814215.2 Seriola lalandi dorsalis | reverse complement strand
GTGTGTGTGTGTGTGTGTGTGTGTGTGTGTGTGTGTGTGTGTGTGTGTGTGTGTGTGTGTGTGCTCTCACATCTGTGCACTAGCATAAGCACGCACATGTGTCCAAGTGTGTCCTGAGTGAATGTGACTGTGAGATTAAAGTTCATTTTAACATTCAGCTGAAGTGAAAAGGAGACGACAGTGTTGTTTGTGTGTTTGTTTGTTTGTTTGTTTGTGTGTTTGTATGTTTGTGTTTGTGTGTTTGTTTGTTTGTGTGTTTGTGTGTCTGTGTTTGTGTGTTTATGTGTTTGTATGTTTGTGTTTGTGTGTTTGTATGTTTGTGTTTGTGTGTTTGTTTGTTTGTGTGTTTGTGTGTCTGTGTTTGTGTGTTTATGTGTTTGTATGTTTGTGTTTGTGTGTTTGTTTGTTTGTGTGTTTGTGTGTTTGTATGTTTGTGTTTGTGTGTTTGTTTGTTTGTGTGTTTGTGTGTTTGTATGTTTGTGTTT
>NW_019492762.1:0-422 GCF_002814215.2 Seriola lalandi dorsalis | reverse complement strand
AGTATGTATTCATGTTACATTATATACATATTAATACATTTATTTGTTGTTATTTTATTATAGTATATAGAAATCCATTATATTTCTATATGTTGTGTATTCTGTGATATTTATCACTGTCTGAAGAATCTGCACTTTTAATTACAACCTGTTTTTTTTGCACCTAAAGAACATTTATGTTCATAGACTGTTCTGTTTAATATCATCATTATTTAATGTAGTTACTGTTTCTGAATGCAGCTTTTTAAAGTTGATTCTTAATAGTTTTCCCACAGTGTATGGCTGTGCAGGTTACATATAAAAATATACATAATCACATGTTTTATATTTATATATCACATGTTTTATATTCATATATCACATGTTTTATATTCATATATCACATGTCTTATATTCATATATCACATGTTTTATATTCATAT
>NW_019492761.1:0-403 GCF_002814215.2 Seriola lalandi dorsalis | reverse complement strand
ACAATTCAATACCATAAATCAGATTAATCCATAATTAAAGAAATCGTTGGCTGCAGCCTTAGTTGTCAGGAGGCATATTTAATCTGAAGAAAGTCGTGAGGTCTGTGAGTGAGAGAGATATTAAAGAAAATGTCCTCACCATCGCAGATCTCTCACAGCTATCTGCATGACCAGGTACCACAAGGCGTAAGTGTAAGACCACGTGTTGTGTAATTGAGATGACTGACCACAGATGCCCCAAATTTAGACCTGTCAAGCTGTGCAGTCTGTCAGTGGACAGGAAAATTAAATACGCCTGTCGAAGAGCCAACTGCTGCTTCCGCTGTCGCCGCCCGACAGTCGGCGAACAGTTCATGAACGCTGGTGTCGGGATCGGTACCTCAGCTGATAAACCAGTGGCCGA
>NW_019492760.1:0-403 GCF_002814215.2 Seriola lalandi dorsalis | reverse complement strand
TTTTTCAACTGTCCTGAGCTTTTGTCTGAATTAATCAAAACTTAGCGAGTTTGAATCATTGCTTTGTTGACTTCTCAGTGACATGTTCAGCATGTGTCAGTGTGTAGCACATGACGTTCTGTCATGGCTGACAGTTACAATAACTTGTTATGAGTGTCCTCAAGCTGAGCAGCCAAATCAACACAGACACTCAGCAGTGTGTTTCAAAAATATGCAGCTAATTTGTCCCATAGCTCAACAGAAACGACAAAAATTGGTCATTTTAAGAGAAGTTATTTTGTGAATTATTTTGTCAGCCTCTCATGCTCTTAAAATATATTTACTTGTTCAGTTCGTCAATAGCAATGAAATAATAAATTGTGCCCATTTCAAGGAAGGTTCTATGTTGTACACAAAACTCAAT
>NW_019492759.1:0-403 GCF_002814215.2 Seriola lalandi dorsalis | reverse complement strand
TCTTTGTATCATTATAATTATTAATTAATTATTAATTACCATACAAAAGTGTTTTTAAGGATCAGTTATGCTTATCATCTGTCTCCCTCTGTCTCCCTCACAGCAGTGACAGTGCTGCCATGGCATCAGGAGCTCCAGATGTGATGGCCAATCAGGAGCCTGCTGAGGCCCAGGAAGAGTGCTCAGGTAACAATTTTATAGACTGTTCATTTGAGGTTTCATCAGATAAATAATTTCATGCATTATTATGTATTCAGAGTGTCTCTGTTCACTGAAATCACATGGATGAAAAGTTTACATAGGGTGGATGCCAGTACATGGAAGTCTACAATATATCAGCAATGAGATCTTACACACACACACACACACACACACACACACACACACACACACACACACACAC
>NW_019492758.1:0-421 GCF_002814215.2 Seriola lalandi dorsalis | reverse complement strand
TGGATCACAAAGAAACCACTGCTGCTCCTGATCTGGATCACAAAGAAACCACTGCTGCTCCTGATCTGGATCACAAAGAAACCACTGCTGCTCCTGATCTGGACCAGCCCCTGGAATCACTGCAGCTCCTGATCTGGATCAGCCTGCAAACCACTGCTGCTCCTGATCTGGATCACAAAGAAACCACTGCTGCTCCTGATCTGGATCACAAAGAAACCACTGCAGCTCCTGATCTGGATCAGCCTGGAAACCACTACTGCTCCTGATGCAGATCAGCCCTGAATAATTTAGAATATGTACATTTAAAAATACTATTTATTCTAAACAGTTATTTAATCAAATCAAATCTAGCTGTTTTCTCTTTAGGTTCCCATGGACTAAGTGTGTGTGTTATGTCTGTGTGTGTGTGTGTGTGTGTGTG
>NW_019492757.1:0-403 GCF_002814215.2 Seriola lalandi dorsalis | reverse complement strand
ACACACAATTCAAATGTGAAGACTCAAAACTGAACTGTGAGTTGAATGTTGATGTTACATCTCTACTGATCATCATAAGGTATGTTTACATGTGCATAGTGCAAAAGCAGCTACAGGTTGTGTAAGTCTAAATACATGACCATAAATCTCTCAGATATGTCATGGTGGACTCCGCTACACTCAGAGTTACTACAGAGAAACAAGAAAACCGCATAAGCTCAACCAGCCTGATGGACATTTCTGGTGCATTCACTTTTATTTTCATTTTCCCAATAAGTGGTTTACATAATATAGTTGGACTGTTGGCTTGTTTAAAGGGATATTTTAGGACATGTGCTTAATCGCTTTTTTGGATGGAAGCAGGCTTCTTCTGGAGTTAAAAAAAAAAAAAAAAAAAAAAAAG
>NW_019492756.1:0-403 GCF_002814215.2 Seriola lalandi dorsalis | reverse complement strand
CGCTTGGCTGTTGCCATGAATGTTGTTTACAAGGCGTAAACTAGTGATTACTCTGACTTTTAAATGACATGAAGGTGGCATTGGACCCGCCACAGAAGAAATACAACTGTTATCAACTCTCAGTGAAGCTGAACAAAATTTTGGGGCCATAAATATCTCACAAACACACGTTAGTTTTACCAATTTATCACAAAAGTAATGTTTCCGGTTTTGACTTGAATTCAGCAGCAGATTCTTCATATTCTGTATTTTCTCATTAGTGCAGCCAGGTGTGCTCTGAGTGTGATTTTGTTTTGGAAGTTTAAGTTACATATTTTTATTGCACAATACATCAATTAAGTTTAAACCTGGTGACATGAAAGGGGCGCGATACCAGAACTTCTTCATAGTCAATTTTGCTGGG
>NW_019492755.1:0-403 GCF_002814215.2 Seriola lalandi dorsalis | reverse complement strand
GGAACACATTGACAGAGAGGGAGTTAAAGTGAGAAAGACTGTCATCTTGCAACAATAAAGCATATGGTACCGACAGTGCAGCCAGAGCTGGAAAATTACAAGTCTCGCTCACACTCCTGCACCGTTTTTTCTCATGCCCGTGGAGCTCAGGGGTCGCTGCAAGTCAGTGGACTGAAACAAAATGGGAACCTCTTCATTCATCATGTCTCACCTTTTTTGAATTGCCACATTTATGATCGTGTGGCTGTGCTGCTGTGAGAAGAGGTTAAAGGAGTCACGCGGTCTGCCAGTGGATACAGGTCAGTTGTTCCTGTGAGGGCCAGCACACACACACACATGCACATGCACATGCACACACACACACACATGCACACACACACACACACACACACACACACACACA
>NW_019492754.1:0-403 GCF_002814215.2 Seriola lalandi dorsalis | reverse complement strand
TCGCTTGACTGTATGGCTGTTTATCTCTTGTATGTGTAGATTAGTTGATTGATGGTAGAATTTTAGGATAAATCAAGGCTGATTAACTTTGTTAATTGTGGAGATTTAATAAATATCATTGTAGTTTAAAGAGAAGTCTTTGGTCATTATTGTGTATGTTCATTGTGATCCATGACTGATTGAGAAGGTCTGAGCTCGAACTTAATCCTTCATTTAATACTCAAGGTCCCTGACCCAGAGACCCGTTACTTGGAGTGAACTATTAAGGTTATGAGACTATAAAACTGATTTGGTTATTGTTCCCGGTTTCCGGGTGGTGCCCCGCATTATTAATTAATTAATATTGATTAGCATAATAATACTGATTAATAATTAATTAACGCTATATTTCCATGATTTATTA
>NW_019492753.1:0-403 GCF_002814215.2 Seriola lalandi dorsalis | reverse complement strand
CGTTAAGTTTTTGGCCAAAATGAGATGGCTTGTCAATAATGTACATATGAGACGCACTGAGACTTTTTTTTTTTGTTCTGTTCTTTTGCATGTACAATGTAAATGATGAATAAACCTGTTTCATGGACTTGGTTCATACAGAATGACAAGATTGCTTTCTGGTGTTCATTTTCTAAATAACCAGTCACAGTAGTATATATGAATGGATGTGTATAGTGTGTTAATCATCCACACCATTAGTTGCAGAGCACTTATACATTTAATTAAGTAAGCGAGTAGATCACAAACAGAGCATCTGGCAAACCATTAGATACCACAAATTGTGATTTCAAGAGTTAGACTTGTATAGTAATTATAACCAGTCATGTATTGGGAGATTTGAGTTCCAATAGTGTTTTTTTAA
>NW_019492752.1:0-492 GCF_002814215.2 Seriola lalandi dorsalis | reverse complement strand
ACACACACACACACACTGCTGGCTGCCATGTTGTTGTCAGACACTTCATCTCTCTTCAGCAGCTTTGTTTGTAAAAGCATCTGCTCCAACTTGTTCCATTATTAACACAGGAGGAAAGTGACGGAGCAGAGTCAGTACAGACAGTTTTATATAATATAGTGACATTACCTCATAGCTGTGGCTTTTACTCATTACTCATTACAATATTTCATTTTACTTGTCACTTGAAACTTTTATCTTTACTGAATTTCAGATACTTTACTTTTTACTCCAGTGCATTCATGTGAGAGCTGCACCTACAAGACACACTGTACAATAAGACTTCACATGCATATTATATATCGTCACCTTCCTAAAATAATGGCCTAAGTCATGTTTTGACAAAAATGTTTTTTTTGCCTAAATCACCCCCTCATGATGCTGGCCACCTCTGGTAAAATCGCCTGAATCCTCAGTTGAGGGGAACATGCAATTCTACCCCCGGTTGTATAA
>NW_019492751.1:0-422 GCF_002814215.2 Seriola lalandi dorsalis | reverse complement strand
AATACTATGATGTTTTTATAACCGTTTATACCTTAAAATACTATGATGTATTTTTGACATTTTTTGCCATACTATACACTATGACGTTTTTTAATAAATTCATGCATTATTAAACTATAAAGTTTTTTGGTGTTTTAATGCCTTAGTATACTGTCGTTTTGTTCCTCATCATAATATGATGCTTTTATGACCGTTTATGCCTTAAAATACTATGATGTATTTTTGACATTTTATGCCATACTATACTATGACGTTTTTTGTGATTTTTATACCATATTGTACTGTGATGTTTTTTGGCATTTTTATAGCTTACTACACTATGTGAGTTGATTCCTTATCATACTATGATGTTTTTATAACCGTTTATACCTTAAAATACTATGATGTTTTTTTTGACATTTTTTGCCATACTATACTATGAC
>NW_019492750.1:0-403 GCF_002814215.2 Seriola lalandi dorsalis | reverse complement strand
AGAAATGTAAAGACTGGTGCACACAGACTGAGCTGTAGTAATTCTACAATCACATAGAGAACTACCGAACTTACTACTGCCTATGTGTGTCTACTGTATTTCTCACCAGAATGATGTACCTACACTCCAATCTTTTTTTTTTGTTGTTGCTAAAAACACTTCCTGAATTTAAAAATATAGATACATTGTGACTATTTTTCATTTTGTATGAACAGGAATCGATAAGGCAGATTCTGACAGATCAAACTTTAGTCGTGTGCCGATAAAGCTAAATACACTGGAGGACAATCACCCAATAACACTCAGAAATGCTGCATTTTAGTAAGTCTTACTTTTGGAACCAAGCATCAACCAATCAAAATGAAGCCGACACTGAAGAACAAAAAACTGCAGTTCCTCTAAT
>NW_019492749.1:0-403 GCF_002814215.2 Seriola lalandi dorsalis | reverse complement strand
TCACTTATTGGTGTCCCCTGAACCTTAGATACTATTCAGCTTATTGTTTGTATGCACTTATGTTTTAGCAGAATGTTTAAATGCTGTGCAGGTGTAAATGTGTTCATCTGCAACTTTTGTCTCTTAATGCATCATGTGTTTTTTAAAACTGATGTTTTCTTCCTACATTTTTTTTTTTTGTGTGTGTGTGTGTGTGCAGCATGTTAAAGAGCCATTTTTTAAAAACTTTTCTGGGTAAACTTGAAAAAAGAATTGGATTTGCTGCAAAACTGTAGAAAAACTCAAATTACTTGCTCATATTACTACAACAGGATTTAACTATGAATGCCTAATAAACAAATATTTACCTGGATATGGAGAGAATCACATTCAATGGGAGGAGCAGATTAAGCATTTTTTCTTT
>NW_019492748.1:0-403 GCF_002814215.2 Seriola lalandi dorsalis | reverse complement strand
AGTAGTATTACCATTAAGATGTTAATCATCACCTAATATTCATATAGGTCCAGCAGCCACAGTCTGCCTCTGTCAGATAATGATGAGTTCAGCTAAGTGTGGGAGTGTGCGACGTCCTCACATCGCTTATACTTATATAACTTATATCATCACTTATATACAGTACACAGTGTAATTGAGGCTAATCAACCTTCCCATCTGCACTATGACAATGTTCAAATAATCTGTGCAGTACACAGTGGATTATATGCGGCACATTAACTCACTGTCTTCCTCTCTGACTATAGAATGGCAGAATCAATTTAGTTGTCAACTGTCTGGTGTCCCCTAAAATGAACTTTCATTGATGGTTTCATGAGCAGTGTGAAGAGAAGCACACATAACCTGACCTACATGATGTAGA
>NW_019492747.1:0-532 GCF_002814215.2 Seriola lalandi dorsalis | reverse complement strand
GAAACACAAAAAACTCAACAAAAGAGTCACACTTTTGACATAGGCCATTATACAACCGGGGGTAGAATTGCATGTTCCCCTCAACTGAGGATTCAGGCGATTTTACCAGAGGTGGCCAGCATCATGAGGGGGTGATTTAGGCAAAAAAAACATTTTTGTCAAAACATGACTTAGGCCATTATTTTAGGAAGGTGACGATTTATAACCCCATTGTTCTCATTTGTCAGCACACCAGAAGCAAAATAGGTGTGTTTTTAAGTGAGGGGTGTTTTTACTTAAATTACACATAAATTAGTGCCAGTGTGTTAGTGCCAGGACTGTTGTATTGGATTGAATTAAAAGGAGTGAGGTTTCTATCAGTTTCCACTGAGGTTCATTGAAGCCCCCACACAACCATATTCTAGAGCCTATAGAGTTTGGTGACATCAAGCGAATCCCATCAAGCTCCACCCACCTCAGATCAGAGTTTTCATCAGCCAGAGTGACTGGAAACAGCCTGTGTGTATTAAAGCTTGAACTACATCTTCTTGCA
>NW_019492746.1:0-403 GCF_002814215.2 Seriola lalandi dorsalis | reverse complement strand
GGGAAATGGGGAAAGACGGAGTGTGTGTGAGATCTGTCAGGAAATGTGCTGATTCATAGCAGATATGCAGAAAGACACACGGAGAGAAAAGTGAGGAAAAACTCATTTACTGTTTGTATTTTTGCTGCGTGAGCATCTAAGTTCTTATTCATGACGCAGAGATGTACGTTAAGTGGATATGAAGCTCAATACAAACAGTTCAAGCTGAATAACCACAGCGATTAGGCTTCATATTTAATTCATAACGTCTCATTGTTTGTAACTCTGAGCTCAGGAGACTCGCGGCGCTTTCTACCTTCTCATTGAAGTGGATCTCCACAAACTTCCCGAAGCGACTGCTGTTGTTGTTCCGCACGGTTTTAGCGTTTCCAAAAGCTTCCAGCAAAGGGTTGGCTGCCGGGAG
>NW_019492745.1:0-403 GCF_002814215.2 Seriola lalandi dorsalis | reverse complement strand
CTACTGGCCCTGTTTATCTGACTGTGTGTGTTTGTGTTTGTGTGTGTGTGTGTGTGTGTGTGTGTGTGTGTGTGTATATATAACAGTAGACTTCAAGGCCATAACAACCGTTACACAAAGAATTTCAAGCTTGGCAAGTGGAAAATAAGAATTTGTGTGGATTTTATGGTCTCGCCTGTTGAATTACTGTTTGATGGGTTTTCTTTTCTTTCTTTCTTTTTTTTTTTTTACGGAGGATATTCCCGCTGTGTGAATAACTCACCCCTGCCTCGTTGGCAGCCCGCAGTCGGAAGCTGTACGTGGCACCAGGTAGCAGACTGCCGACGGTGCACTGCAACTCCGACCCGTGGTACACCTCTGTCGGCTTGGCGTCCCCCTCGCTCATCTCCAGACTGAACACACA
>NW_019492744.1:0-464 GCF_002814215.2 Seriola lalandi dorsalis | reverse complement strand
GGCAGAGAGAGGGGGAATGACATGCAGCGAAGGGCCGTCCGATGCGGGATTCGAACCGGGGCCAACTGCAGCGAGGACTGTAGCCTCTACACATGGGGCGCCTGCTTAGACCACTACGCTACACGACGCCCCACTGAAGACAGCTTTGACACTACCACTGGCTCGGTCAGTCGCTGCCTCCATTTCTGTGAGGAAGCCGGTGCAGGTTTACATCTGCTGAATAGGCCTACAGGAAAGGAACCTCAAGAAGAACATCAAGTCCACAGGAAAAAAGAAATTACTCTCACAGCATGACAAAGGCTCTGCTTGCTCCCTAGCAACAAAAAAAAGGCAATATCAGACTCACCCTGGCCCACACTTCCCTGAAACGTCCAGTGTGTTAGTTTGAGTGACAGCCCCCCCCCCCACACACACACACACACACACACACACACACACACACACCCAGACACAGCCAGACCTCC
>NW_019492743.1:0-403 GCF_002814215.2 Seriola lalandi dorsalis | reverse complement strand
CACAATAACAAAGGCACTAATCACTGACTCAGAATATTAATTTAAAAGTATTTTGTTATGATTTGTTAACAGTACATGAGGTTCAGCCTGTTTTGGGCACAAGGTGGCAGCACTTAATTTGATTGTAATATAACACTTTGAGTGTCCCATCTTGTATAAAGGTAGATGTCTTTTTTGATTATAAAACAGGCATAGGTTCTTTATTGATACTGTGAAAGTATCAAAGTGCTCAGTCCACAGAGAAACGCACTCAGCCTTAAAGGTCCCACTTTTTTTATTTTACACTTTTCCTGTGTTTTATTTGAAGTGTTGATCCATAAGAAGATTTGTTGTTTTAAGAACCAAAAACCATCTCTATGTATTTTCACATCTCCTCTCTCAGGCTTCCCTCTTGAGCTCTAGT
>NW_019492742.1:0-403 GCF_002814215.2 Seriola lalandi dorsalis | reverse complement strand
GCAGAACTTAATTTACCTGAAAATAAATCTAATCAAATCCAAGTTTGGCAGCTCCTGCCAATGGCTTGTTGGAATATGATGAACATGATGAAAAAAAAATGATTCAACCATTTCAAAGTTTTTAGCTCAAATTACTAAATAAATAAATAAAAACATCTTAGACTTGATTTTGTTTCTATTTCCAATAGTGTTGCAGGATCCTCACAGTGTTTTTTTTAAAATACCATTTTATCAAGCTTTTTTTTTTTCCCTTTTTTGATTCACACGGTTAAAAACTTTCCTTAAAGCTACAGATGAGTCCTAGAAATTGTATTGTCTTTATAAAAAAAAGTGTCAACATTTGTTTTAATCAAAAGACTATAATGTTGTTGTTGCTCATACTTTGCTTTGTTTGAAAATATCA
>NW_019492741.1:0-403 GCF_002814215.2 Seriola lalandi dorsalis | reverse complement strand
TCTGTTACTGAGGACTGATTTGTGTTGTAGCATCAATGTGTTCATGTAGTGTATTTGCATGTTCTATATACAGTCACCAGCCACTTTATTAAGGTACACCTGTTCAACTGCTTGTAAATGCAAAAATCTAATAGGCCAATCACGTGGCAGCAACTCAGTGCATTCAGGCATGTAGACATGGTCAAGTCAATCGGCTGAAGTTCAAACTGAGGATCAGAATGGGGAAAAAAAGGTTATTTAAGTGACTTTGAACGCAGCATGGTTGTTGGTGCGGGCTGGTCTGAGTGTTTCAGAAACTGCTGATCTACTGGGATTTTCACACACAACCATCTCTAGGGTTTTACAGAGAATGGTCCGAAAAAGAGGAAATACCCAGTGAGCGGCAGTTCTCTGGGCCAAAATG
>NW_019492740.1:0-403 GCF_002814215.2 Seriola lalandi dorsalis | reverse complement strand
TAAATGGTTGTGTTATATGAAAATTCATCCCTTGTACAGTCGTCATGAAGGAGGAAATTAGCTATAAAGACCAAAACAGTTTTTTGTACCAGGCTGTAAACATTTCTGCTATGTATTTGGACATTTTAACATGGGAGTCTATGGGGATTGACTCATTTTTGGAGCCAGCCTCTAGTGGCCATTCAAGGAACTGCAGGTTTTGGCACTTCGGTGTTGCTTTCATTTTTCAGCCGCTTGAAACTGGACCTGAATAATCAATTGACATATATGTCCATCATGTTCTCTACATGTTTTCCCATCATTTAAGGTTTGACTGGTACACAAATAATTACGTCATCTTCTTGAGCCACAACATTTCAATGGAAATCTAACTTTATAGCACCTTGGTAAGAAGCATCAACCA
>NW_019492739.1:0-403 GCF_002814215.2 Seriola lalandi dorsalis | reverse complement strand
CGAGGAAATTTGGTTCTTAAACTTTAGTTAGAAGACTGATTTGTTAATTTTAAATAAAGTAATTAAATTAATTGAAAGTTGAGACCATATGACGCAGTAACATGAGGTAGGTGCTTATGAAAGACGTCAAGTATATAATGTAGTATTACTGTTTTACATCTTGCTCCTTGTTACACAATTAGGTATTACATGTGAATGCATTTAGACTGTAAGTAATGTGCATGTTTGGTTATATTCTTGCTAATGAGAATGTTGCTGTGCTGTCTGTGTTCTGTACAATTAACAAGTCAGATTATCAAACCTTAAAAAACATTCTACTTATGACATAAATTTGCCAAAATCTCTCATAATTCTGATTTAATTGTTCTGGCCTTTTAGTAAACATTTAAAACATTGACTGAAA
>NW_019492738.1:0-403 GCF_002814215.2 Seriola lalandi dorsalis | reverse complement strand
GGAGACACTTTGTCTTTTTATTTCTTTAATTAATTAGTGCGATGTCCCCAGGAGACTGTTTGACTGCTGAGCTTCCTGTTGCGGGACATCCGGACCAAAATCCTTTTATGAACAGTTGGTAACATTTACATGTGGTGACTCATCATATAACTATTTATTAACTTATACATAAAGTTAGGGCTTCAACTATGGATTATGTTCATTTTGTGCAAAAAAAAAAAAAAAGTCAGAAAATAGTGAAAAATGTTTCCGAGTCCAGTTTGACGCCTTCACATGTTGTGTTTTCTCCAACCAGCAGCTTCAAACCCAAAGATTAACTTTTACTATCATAGAGGACTAAAAAAATCAGATGATCGTGACGGTTGAGAAACTGGAAACATTAAATATTTGGGTTTTTTTTTTT
>NW_019492737.1:0-403 GCF_002814215.2 Seriola lalandi dorsalis | reverse complement strand
TCCCTTATTTAATCCATGTGAAAGTCTCTGTTTGCTCTTCACAACAGACTCCAGATGTCATCTCATATACAAACAGTGTCAAGAAAACACGGGCAGTCAACAAGGCTAGCAATCCACACCTGTAGGACAAAACTGGCATGCCATACCTTATAGCAAAGGTAAACCTGCTTCCTGTGTTAGGATATGATCTATCTGAATGTCTGAATGACACAATGCTGTCTCTTCACTCATCTGTTTTTTTTCACTGCAAATACCCTGTGGTGACATTGTACCATTACTGGATTATTGTTTCTGTGTTAGTGAATGTGCTGTTCTACTTTGCTTTTGTATGTAGCTGAGATAGACTGAGGCACACCACATTTTCTATCCACATATAGCATATATATATATATATATATATATA
>NW_019492736.1:0-403 GCF_002814215.2 Seriola lalandi dorsalis | reverse complement strand
ACTCTATGTCGTGTATGTAGGCGTTTATCCAGCGGGTGGAACAGAGGAAGCTGCTGCTGGATCTCGCTGTTTCTTTCTACACACACACCAAGGAGGTAACACACACACACAGGTGTAAATACTGTGATGTACTGCAGTACATTATCCTGCAGTATAATGTACTGCAGTATGATGCAGTATAATGTACTGCGTGCTGTGATTTGAGAGATGATGTAATGAATGTGGCTGTGGTTATTATTTATTACCAGATGTGACAGCAAGACAAATGGGTCATATTCTTCCTTTTACTCCTCTCTCTCTCCTCTCCTCTCCTCCTCCTCCTCTCCTCTCCTCTCTCCTCTCCTCTCTCCTCTCCTCTCCTCCTCTCCTCTCCTCTCCTCCTCTCTCCTCCTGTCTCCTCTCC
>NW_019492735.1:0-504 GCF_002814215.2 Seriola lalandi dorsalis | reverse complement strand
CTATGTTGTCTAACTGACTTTTTACGCCTTATTGTACTATGACTTTTTATGCCTCACAATACTATGTCGTTTTAATGACTTTGTATGCCTTAGTATACCATATCGTTAGTATGACTTTTTATCCCTTACTATACTATGACTTTTTATACCTTACTATGCGATGTAGTTTTTTGGACTTTTTACACCTTACTGTACTATGATATTTTCATGAATTTTTAAACCCTACTATACTATGTATACTATACTTATGTTTTTATGACTTTTTACGCCGTACTATATTATGACTTTTTATGCCTTACTACACTATATCATTTTCATGACTTTTTACTCCTTAATATCGACACCCTCTTAAAATAATGGCCTAAGTCATTTTTTCAGGTTTTTCAGGAAACACAAAAAACTCAACAAAAGAGTCACACTTTTGACATAGGCCATTATACAACCGGGGGTAGAATTGCATGTTCCCCTCAACTGAGGATTCAGGCGATTTTACCAGAGGTGGCC
>NW_019492734.1:0-403 GCF_002814215.2 Seriola lalandi dorsalis | reverse complement strand
GCCGAAGGGCCGAGCATAAATATGCACGTGAAGCCTGCACACATGCTTACACAGACACCCTGACAGGCAAAATACACTACATGCGTGCAATCCTCCATACACTCTTCCTCCACCCCAGCACCCTCACATGAACCCTAATGCTTTGCAGAAGTGAGAACCAGCTTTGTTAGACCTCATTTTCCTTTTTCTTCAAATTGACTAAATACTCAAAGGTAAGAATAACACACACACACACACACACACACTCTGTCCTCTACTTCTGCTTAAGATTAATAAACTTGCGTGAATCCTGAAGGGGAAGCTGGACTTGCGTGCCAGCCTTCTGGGCCGAGGGCCTGTCGACTCTCATCCACCTCTCCGGCCATAACACACACACACACACACACACACACACACACACACA
>NW_019492733.1:0-403 GCF_002814215.2 Seriola lalandi dorsalis | reverse complement strand
ACACACACACACACACACACACACACACACACACACACACACACACAGAGAGAGCATCTGCGTATAGAAAGTGACAGGTTTTAGCTGTAAGCGGGTGTAAAGCAGACAGGAAGTTCCACTCAAACCTCTGAAAGTGGAGCAGATGTAACTGGGCTCTTCTCGACCTCTGTGGTCGGGGGCGCAGTTAAACTTTGATTGCAATGGAAAAGAATACCATGTAAACAGTGAGGGCAATGGCACAGGCCTTTAAAGGCCCAACAGAAGCAGGCCAGTATAATGTTACCGATGGCGAGAAATAGGACAGCAATAAAACCCCAAACGTCTCCCACCACATTACACAAAGGAAACAACAGGTTTGGCGTCCCAGTTTCCCCTTTTTCAAAAAAAAAAAAAAAAAAAAAAA
>NW_019492732.1:0-403 GCF_002814215.2 Seriola lalandi dorsalis | reverse complement strand
ATCAGAATCCCTGGCACTGCAGCATCAGAATCCCTGGCACTGCAGCATCAGAATCCCTGGTACTGCAGCATCAGAATCCCTGGCACTGCAGCATCAGAATCCCTGGCACTGCAGCTTCTGAATCCCTGGCGCTGCAGCATCAGAATCCCTGGCACTGCAGCATCAGAATCCCTGGCACTGCAGCATCAGAATCCCTGGTACTGCAGCATCAGAATCCCTGGCACTGCAGCATCAGAATCCCTGGCACTGCAGCATCAGAATCCCTGGTACTGCAGCATCAACACACGAGGCAAAACAAAAAGCTTGTAGAAGTTTCCAGTCAGCGGTCCCACTGATCACATCAGTTCAGACATAGAGAAAACTGAAGTCCACATCAGTCTGAGGTTTCCCTCGTTTCAGTACC
>NW_019492731.1:0-403 GCF_002814215.2 Seriola lalandi dorsalis | reverse complement strand
AAACTAATCTACCTTTACCTTTCCAACATGCCAAGTTGTGTGTTACATAAATATTCTTTGAACTGGTCTAGCTTAAGGTTTTTCAGCATGCCAAGGTGTGTATTACATAAATATTGTAGGCCAGACTGTAGAGAGGTACTGTACCGTGGAAGCTGTGTTTTTTTTTTTTGTCAGAGTCAAGGATGCTTCTCTTTCATGAAGGGCAGGTTCAGGGAGGCTGTGGTACTTGTCTGAACTATCCCTGTGATAACAGCCTCTAGAATGAACGAGTCAGTGTGTCTACTCAAACACACACACACACAAATGTATCTTTACAGTGGGCGGCTCTATAGCAGTGTAAATACAGTACAGTACACAGATCTTTCGTGTGTGTGTGTGTGTGTGGGTGTGTGTGTGTGTGTGT
>NW_019492730.1:0-403 GCF_002814215.2 Seriola lalandi dorsalis | reverse complement strand
GGGTGATGATGATGATGATGATGATGAAGATGATGATTTTCATAATGAGCCATACAAACACACTTTATCAAGAAAACAACATAATCCATGTTCTGTTTCTTTACTTCCACTCACAGTCCGTCTGGTTCAGCGCAGCACTTTGAGTAAAGTTGTTCAGTTTGTGTTAAAAGTAGAATTTACTAATATTTTCTGCTAATAAGAATTTTATATAAAGAATGTGTCTTTTCTTCAGTGTTTGGTTCTTATTTTGTATTATAGAAATAACATAACTTCAAATACATTTACTCACTTTATTAAATGCAATCTGTCCTGTTCCTAAAGTTGTGACTGTATTTCCTGAACCAGCTGCAGAGCACAGATATATAATATATGTATATATATATATATATATATATATATATAT
>NW_019492729.1:0-403 GCF_002814215.2 Seriola lalandi dorsalis | reverse complement strand
AGTGTTTTATAGCCTTTTTTTTTTTTTTTTTGCCCTTAACGAAGCTACGTCTGAAAACTCTGCGCTGTATGCTGGATGTATGCATGAGTCCGTCCTTTGTGTCTCATTCAAAAGTGAACATGGAACATTGGAACATCTCGGCAGGCGGCTGTGAAGAATGAAAGGATATGTCAGAGTTTTTGTTTTGAAACTGTATCTGTGTGTTTCTGAACTCTTGATAACCTTCAGAAATATTTTAAAAAGTGTAGAGAGTGTTGATGGTTTTCGTGGGAATTACTCTCACAATTTAATCGAGGGCCTTGGAGGAGGGTATTCAGCACTTTCATTATATAAATTTTTCTTTTGATTTGAAATACTGAAAAGCATAGTAAAGTATGCAAAGCAAAGTGCTCACGATTTTGAA
>NW_019492728.1:0-502 GCF_002814215.2 Seriola lalandi dorsalis | reverse complement strand
CAAAAAAACCTTTGTTAAGGAAATGTATCTCCTTTAAATGTGGCTGTAAACTTCCTGTGGAATCAAATAAGCCATGTTTTCAAGAAAAGACTCACAAAATGAATAAAAGTGTCAAACATTCATATGAACTCATCAGACTTCTGCAACAGCATCATATCCTGAAGGTGCAGGTTTGGTTCCAGGAGCGGAGACACGAGACAAAACAAAAAACATACAAAAAAAAAGTTTGAATCACATTTCTTCTATTAACTGCATTTATATTAATTTAAAGTATATCAAACTTGCATTTAAAGGTCCATATAGTCTAAATGTAGATGTCCATGTGTTGTTTGATTATAGATCAGCTCTAGCTTCCATATTAATACTGTGAAAGTATCAAAGCCTCAGTCCACAGAGAAATGCACACAGCCTGTATTCAGACACTGAGCCTTAAAACCAGCCGTCAGGACTTCTGGAACTTTGTGATGTCACAACAAAGCAGTCACCAAGCCCCGCCCACCTA
>NW_019492727.1:0-403 GCF_002814215.2 Seriola lalandi dorsalis | reverse complement strand
CTTGTCAAGTTCACTTTTCACACACACACACACACACACACACACACACACACACACACACACACAAAGCACACACAAAGCACATTTTTGGCTCCGATCCTAAACTCCATGTTTGTTCTAATGAAGCGGCTCGCTGGTCGCTTCATTAGAGTGAAATAAACAACAGAGAATTGTGGGAAGGTTCAGGGTGTCCTCGCTCTGGTGTCCCTCTGTGGTCAACATGTGTGTGTTTCTGTCTGTGAATTTTAAAGTCGTCTCC
This sequence comes from Seriola lalandi dorsalis, assembly GCF_002814215.2. Lineage (NCBI taxonomy): Eukaryota > Metazoa > Chordata > Actinopteri > Carangiformes > Carangidae > Seriola > Seriola lalandi. The sequence continues at coordinate 144 of NW_019492727.1, read as the reverse complement.
TTGCTCTCCTCCTCCTCCTCCTCCCTCGCTCTCTCCCTTCATCTCTGTCACTGTAAATTTTTAAACAGCTCAATTAGTGAGAAACCAGATACTGGTGAAGGGAGCTCTTCATGTGTGACCATGCATCTGTGTGTGTGTGTGTGT
>NW_019492726.1:0-456 GCF_002814215.2 Seriola lalandi dorsalis | reverse complement strand
CACACACACACACACACACACACACACACGCCCTTGTCACTGTGCTTTATGCTCTTAGGTATCACTGGCAATGAAAATTTAATTTCCACTCATCTGCTGTCTGTCACAATAAGCACCTCAAAAGCAAATTCCCTCCAGTAATAAGCAGGGCTTTCTTTATTTCCCGCCATGAAGCACACACTCACTCACACACAGTGTACATAAAAGATTAATTAGCCACATGCATTGTTTACCTGAAGGATCCAAATCAGGGGAAATAATTGAGAGCCAGGAAATAGAGAGTGAAGTGGGGGTGGTGGCAGGAGAGCAATATGAAGAAATAAAGGAGCAGACAGTGACACACACACACAGACACCACACACACACACACACACACACACACACACACACACACACACACAGACAGAGATAACATTGTTCAGGTTCGGTTCAGAGGCAGAGCAGACAGATACTGCA
>NW_019492725.1:0-403 GCF_002814215.2 Seriola lalandi dorsalis | reverse complement strand
TTTTTTTGACATTTTATGCCATAGTATACTATGACATTTTTTGGCATTTTTAAGCCATACAATACTATGATGTGTTTTGGCATTTCTATTTCTTAATACACTATGTCGTTTGATGCCCCACCATACTATGACATATTTATGACCTTTTATGACTTAATATACAATGATGTTTTTTTGACATTTTATGCCATAGTATACTATGACATTTTTTGGCATTTTTAAGCCAAACCATACTCTGACGTTTTTGTGCCATTTTATGCCTTAATATACTATGTCGTTTGATGCCTCACCACACTATGGCATTTTTATGACCTTTTATGCCTTAATATACTATTAAGTTTTTTTGACGTTTATGCCTTAATATATTATGTCGTTTGATGCCTCACCATACTATGACGTTTTT
>NW_019492724.1:0-403 GCF_002814215.2 Seriola lalandi dorsalis | reverse complement strand
TGTGTGTGTGTGTGTGTGTGTGTTATTAGCTGTGCTTAGCTGCTTTATCTCTAATGATCAGTTTAGATCTAATCATTGCGCGTATGAAAAGCGATGACCCCATTGTTTTGCAACATTGCAAATGAGAGAGAGAGAGTATAATGACTTCAAACTCATTAATAATAAATCTGATGGTTAATTTTTAAAGTGACAGTTAATTAAATGCAGATAGTGCAGTGGGAGTGGACACAATGTGGAGCTGAGGTATCACTACACAGTGTGTGTGTCTGTGTGTGTATGTGTGTTATGACAGCTACTCCCTGCTCGCTTATTTGACAGTAAGCTACCTTGTTATCAGTCATTCATTGACTGACTGTGTGTGTGTGTGTGTGTGTGTGTGTGTGTGTGTGTGTGTGTGTGTGTG
>NW_019492723.1:6721-7112 GCF_002814215.2 Seriola lalandi dorsalis | reverse complement strand
CCTGACTGAAACTACCCCTGGTTGTTCACTGTGCTGGGCAGTAGCACTAACTCCACTAACCTATTTTCCAAATGTGTGCAGTTTTGTGCTGTCATCAGGAAATGCCTCTGGGTACAGAGATGAAGTGGGGGGGTGGGGTTGGGGGGGTTGTCTGGTTTCCAATGGTAACCTTCCAGATTTCCCTCCGAGCTCAGTTTAATGGCTCCATCAAGAGAAGTAGATCCTGTTTCAGTGGCTCAGTTCTTGGCAGAGCTGTTGCAAAGGAGAGAAAAATGTCTTCCCTCTAATCATCCAGGCTCTGTAAGCTCACACACACACACACACACACACACACACACAGACAGACACAGACAGACAGACACACACACACACACACACACACACACACACA
>NW_019492723.1:0-403 GCF_002814215.2 Seriola lalandi dorsalis | reverse complement strand
TCTTGTTGTTGTCCTATCATTGTCCTATTGTTGTCCTGTAATTGTCCTTTCATTGTCCTATCGTTGTCCTATCATTGTCTTGTTGTTGTCCTATCATTGTCCTATCGTTGTCCTGTCTTTGTCCCTCTGTCCTCAGATGGGGACCAACAAGTGTGCGAGTCAGGCTGGGATGACAGCATATGGAACCAGGAGACATCTGTATGATCCAAAGACCCAGACGGACAAACCGTATGACCAGACCACCATCAGCTTGCAGATGGGAACCAACAAAGGAGCCAGTCAGGTCAGACCCTGATCCATGTGAATGATGTTATGAACCATGTACAAGAATTGGTCCAATCAGATCATCTCATCCAGCACCAGCTTAGCATCTGTTGTAAACTCTGCTGGTCTTGGTCTGGTC
>NW_019492722.1:0-403 GCF_002814215.2 Seriola lalandi dorsalis | reverse complement strand
TGCGCTGTAGCTGGAGACCCTCGGCTGGAACCCAGGTGGCTGTGGTTGCCGTGGTAACCCTGGAGACGCGGGAGGCCGTGTCCCGTTATCATGATGACGGATTCTGCCGGTGTCTCAGCGGTTCAGCTCTGGTGGAGTTTGCCAGGAGACGTTCTGTCCTGTCCTGACACAAACTGCAGACTGTGAAACATCATGATTTTGATGTTAGAACAAACCTGCACTTGGATAAAACTCATATTACACCAGTTTTTAGGTTGAATCTCACTTGTGTTTCTTCTCTCCCGCCTTGCAGGTATCATTCCCTCTCTGACCTATCAAGTGTTCTTCATGAAGAAGTTGTGGACCAACACAGTTCCAGGGAAGGACTCATTCGCCGACTCCATCTTCCACTATTACCAGGTTG
>NW_019492721.1:0-403 GCF_002814215.2 Seriola lalandi dorsalis | reverse complement strand
ACAGAATACAAGTAAAAGTTGTCCTACCTGCATGGTTGTTGTCCACCTCAGGGGCGTCTTCCCTCAGCAGGTGTTCCTCAGGGACCAGTGGTCTACTCAGGGCCATATTCACAGTCCTTGCTTTTCCACAGTAGTTCAGTAATGCAGTGGTTTTGTTCTCCAACAGGATCCAGTCCTCCAGTAGTTTCTTCCCAGGAATTCACTTCAGGAGGGAGAGATCCAAGTGATGAGCAGCCCTTATATTCCCTCGGTTAGGACGTAATACCTTTCTTTTAGTGACATAAGCGCGTGCGTGAACAAAACACAGTAAGACAAGATTTTTAAAGTATTTTTATGATAGATAGATAGATAGATAGATAGATAGATAGATAGATAGATAGATAGATAGATAGATAGATAGATA
>NW_019492720.1:0-607 GCF_002814215.2 Seriola lalandi dorsalis | reverse complement strand
AGTATGTATTCATGTTACATTATATACATATTAATACATTTATTTGTTGTTATTTTATTATAGTATATAGAAATCCATTATATTTCTATATGTTGTGTATTCTGTGATATTTATCACTGTCTGAAGAATCTGCACTTTTAATTACAACCTGTTTTTTTTGCACCTAAAGAACATTTATGTTCATAGACTGTTCTGTTTAATATCATCATTATTTAATGTAGTTACTGTTTCTGAATGCAGCTTTTTAAAGTTGATTCTTAATAGTTTTCCCACAGTGTATGGCTGTGCAGGTTACATATAAAAATATACATAATCACATGTTTTATATTTATATATCACATGTTTTATATTCATATATCACATGTCTTATATTCATATATCACATGTTTTATATTCATATATCACATGTCTTATATTCATATATCACATGTCTTATATTCATATATCACATGTTTTATATTCATATATCACATGTTTTCCTATCAGTAGTAACATGATGCTGACAGTAAAATGAACCAACGTACCTGATGTGTCATATTTGATTCACATGTTTTGAAGATATTATAATGAAATAATGAAAGAATGAACAGTTTTAGTGATTATGATG
>NW_019492719.1:0-403 GCF_002814215.2 Seriola lalandi dorsalis | reverse complement strand
TATAGACGAACAACCTGAAAACAAGATGGCGGCTCTGACTGTCGTGGAGGAATAAAAAAAGGGGCGATATGAATATGTGTGTTGATGTGAACAGATCCTTTAAACTAAGCTGATGAACACTTGCTTTCGGTGACAGAGGAAGCGACTTGCTGTGTCCAGTCTGACCACGAGGAAAGCCACTGCTTCCTGCTGAGGTCACAGGACGGTGAACCACGAAGGTCACAGCTTCTGATGCGGCTCAGATACTTCCCTCCTGTTATTTTTAGAGTGAGATAAAGAGCGTTGAAGAGGCTCCTCCTACCTCAGCGTGGCCTCCGGGATTCAGCGTCTTGCTGCAGCGCTCACATTTCAGACAGAACTTGTGCCAGTCTTTCCCCAAAGACGAAACCTTCTCCGCTGTGGA
>NW_019492718.1:0-403 GCF_002814215.2 Seriola lalandi dorsalis | reverse complement strand
TTCAATTCAACTTTAATTATCTCAGTGAGCGCCACTGCATGCAGCAACTCGCCACCCAGATCAATAGATACACACAAAGATCAAAAAGTGATGAAAATTAGATTAAAAAAATCAGCGTAAGCTTGTGTAGCGCTAAACAAGAAAAAATGCCAATGTTTGCTAACAGTTCTGCTAGTTAACTAAATTACCTGTCACTGCTGTTACGACTCACTGGATTAATGCTTATTGTTTGGAAACGTTGAAGTGACAATGAAACACATGCATGCAGTTCTTAGCTACCATTTAGCTGATAGTTAGCTAGCATACAGCGTTAGCATTGGCAGTGACAAGGATTTAGCATTTTGTAAGTTTTGCTACATGGCCAACATTAGCATTAACAGCTGTTTATTTACCAGTCTTTTGT
>NW_019492717.1:0-403 GCF_002814215.2 Seriola lalandi dorsalis | reverse complement strand
CAGGAGAAAGAGAGAAGCTCCGTCGTCTGTCAGGGTGGAGGAGGGAAGAAAATCCCCTCTTCAGACACTGTTTCAGTGACGTCACATTAGCACCTGAGGGAACTGTGACGTCACTCTTTCATGCTGAAATCTTACCTGCGTCCTGCATCAGAGAGGAGGGAGTGGAAGCACCGTGTGTGTGTGTGTGTGTGTGTGTGTGTGTTTGTGGTTCTGTCGTACAAAGTGTGTTTTCTTAACTTATCACAGGAAGTGTGAATAATACAGAGGATTGTATAAATCCTTAATGAAAACTCAAGGCAAACAGAACGCAGCCTCACATCTGCTGCTGTTTACCGCCTCGCTACAGATTAGGGCTGAGGAAAAGGTCAACTGTAACACACACACACACACACACACACACACA
>NW_019492716.1:0-403 GCF_002814215.2 Seriola lalandi dorsalis | reverse complement strand
AAAATATTATCAAAGCCATTCTACCATATATACAGAATGTAAGAATAAAAATCATTTTTAGAATTTATTCTTTTACCAAATTTCATGGCCTTATGTTTAAAAGTTTTTTATCCCACTGAAAACCACAACTGCCTCCCCCCTTTTGGATTATGTACTGTGAGCGTACTGGTCCTTTAAGAGTGATTTTGCTTTTCATCTCCACCCATGAATTCCACCCCGTGTTTTTGCCTGACCAGAGAACACACACGTGGGTCATGTTTTGTGCCTCGTGAGTCACGCAGCCTCTACTGAGCCTAGTCAGTGTCCGAGCACCGACCTGCAGCAGGTCAAAAAAAAATATTCTCTCTGTTCTCTGAGACCCTCTCACTTCTGACTTGATCCACCAAAAGCCATGTGGAGAAAG
>NW_019492715.1:0-403 GCF_002814215.2 Seriola lalandi dorsalis | reverse complement strand
GAAAACTCTGGGATCTGCTTCCTTTTTTTTTTTTTTTTAAACTTTGCTTGGAATCACATCATCAACACATGAGTTGGATCCACTGGACTCGCGGTTTCCATACAGTAAATCCTCGGGGATTAAAATAACGAGGGCAATGGATAATTTCTTCACGGAGGTAAGGACGGCTTCAGTCACACAACATGTTGCACACACTGGACTTCAGGCGCTTTTACTCTCCATCTGCTTGGTTGCATTAATAAGATATTAAAACATCTTTAAACATGTAATTCTGATGATTACTGTTGACTCAGTCTGTGCAGCTTGTCAGCATCAGGACAAATCCTGCAATAAAGTACAACAACAGGAGCATGACCTCTCTACTGAGCATCACAAAGTTATTGTAAGATGCTACAATATGGAA
>NW_019492714.1:0-403 GCF_002814215.2 Seriola lalandi dorsalis | reverse complement strand
TCCCTACGCCTGCGGCTACTGCCCCAAGAGCTACACCCGCAAAACCCACCTGAACAGACACCTGCTGACACACAGGACTACTGACAGCGAGGTGGCGGTGGTGGAGGCGCCCGACGACGCCTGAGACGCGTCTGACGCCAGAGTCTGTTTTTGTTCTGCATGTTTCATGAGTTTTCATCAGTTTCTAGATGGATTTCCCTCCTGCAGACAGATGATCAATAATCAGACAGATGATCAATAATCAGACAGATGATCAATAATCAGACAGATGATCTGGACGTGTGCTGCTGCAGCTGAGTTCATACTTAATCAGGGACAGTTCACATGACTCAACATGAGAGCGTGAGGCTTCGCTCCTAAACTGACGTCACCTGAAATCTGGGAGCTGTTTTTCTTTTCTTTT
>NW_019492713.1:0-642 GCF_002814215.2 Seriola lalandi dorsalis | reverse complement strand
GAAAGCATCATAATTTGGGAAGGTATGAAGATGTAATGATATAATAAGGCCCTAAAAGCAAGAAAAACAACATAGTATAGTATGGCAAAAAACGTGAAAAAACGGCATAGTATAGTATGGCAAAAAAATTGAAAAAATGACAAAGTATAATAAAGCATAAAACCATCAGAAAGCGTCATAATTTGGGAAGGTATGAAGACGTAATGATATAATAAGGCCCTAAAAGCAAAAAAAAACGACATAGTATAGTATGGCAAAAAAATTGAAAAAATGACAAAGTATAATAAAGCATAAAACCATCAGAAAGCGTCATAATTTGGGAAGGTATGAAGACGTAATGATATAATAAGGCCCTAAAAGCAAAAAAAACGACATAGTATAGTATGGCAAAAAAAAAAAAAATTGCAAACACTGAGATTTAAACTCACAACCTTCTCTTTATGAAGCATCAGTTCTAACCATTGTACTATTTAATCTCTCCTTATTTCATCATATATTTTACCATCAGGACATCAAAGTATGGTGAAAAATTAAAGCATCATAGTGTATTGAGGCATAAAAATGTCAATAACATCATAAGGCATAAGATTCTCAAAAACTTTGTAAGGCATGAAAATGTCAAAAACGTCATAGTATGGTATG
>NW_019492711.1:0-403 GCF_002814215.2 Seriola lalandi dorsalis | reverse complement strand
GTGTTGGCTTTCCATCCTATCACAAACCTCTTGTTATTAACCAGACATGTAATGTATTTCAGCATAGTATTATCTGATTTACTGGAGTAATACCTCATTGGTATAAACCAGAAATTTAATGTGGTCAATTTTAGGCAGCTTTCAGTGCTCGGTCAGAGGTCAAATCTGGTCTCTATATTTAAGATGCTATTTCAGGATAGCATTATCTGATTTACTGGAGTAATACCTCATTGTAAAGCTTAGATTCTATTCTTTCCAACATGTGTTGGCTTTTCATCCTATCACAAAGCTCATGTTATTAACTTGACATTTAATGTGGTCAATTTTAGCCAGCTTTCAGTGCTGGGTCAGAGGTCAAATCTGGTCTCTATATTTAAGCTTTATCTGATGTAGTCAAGTAATA
>NW_019492710.1:0-518 GCF_002814215.2 Seriola lalandi dorsalis | reverse complement strand
GTGTGTGTGTGTGTGTGTGTGTGTGTGTGTGTTTGCTGGTGTTTTGGTCTGGTGTTATCATGTTCTCCAGTGTCAGCAGCCTCCATACAGCCTGCTCAGTAATTATTGGTGTGTGTTTTTTTTTTTTTTTTTTTTGTGCTTTACATGTTTGTTTTTCATTCAGAGAAGTGGTATCCATCCATTTGGCACAGGGCACTACTTTCACCTGGGTTATGTTATTTCCTCAGAGGCAGCTAAAGCATATTTGTCTTCATTCCATTCTTCATCTCTCCATCCTCTCCCAATTCCCCTTTTTATCCCCTCTCTTCCGCTCCATCCCCTCCCTCCTCCTCCTCCTCCTCCTCGTCCTCCTCCTCCTCCCTCTCCTCACTGAAATGGCAATAAACCAGTGAGTGGCCACCGAGGCTCCAGTACGGGCCGTACGCCCAGTGCTTGGAGCTGAGCCCGCGCAGGATGCCTGTTCCTTGGCCCTGGTTACAGCTCCTTTGAGGACTGGCTGTATCGAAGCAGCTTTTGGA
>NW_019492709.1:0-403 GCF_002814215.2 Seriola lalandi dorsalis | reverse complement strand
ATCTATTTCTATTATAGTTCACTGGATACGTTGTGGCAGTGATTTCCAACCTGTGGCACTTGAACCATAGTGAGTACATCTGCAGTTGCCAGGCGGTACAGGAAGAGATTGTGAAGTAGCTCAGCTAATCTGGAAAAAAACAAAAATTATAACTTGGTAAAAACTAGTTAGCAAATGAACAGAAGTTGAAATAAAGAGAAAAGTAAAAAGTCCTACTTCCTCCACTCTATGGTAGAAGTGCAAATTCAAACTGAAACAAACCTAAATCAATTGTGCTAAATAACATCTAACACACTGGGAATGAGACACGGTTGGGAACCACTGCTACATAATAATAATAATAATAATAATAACAATAATAATAATAATAATCTTTTTATAGCACTTTTCTTAACAGTGTTAC
>NW_019492708.1:0-828 GCF_002814215.2 Seriola lalandi dorsalis | reverse complement strand
AAAAACGTCATCGTATACTAAGGCATAAAACATCATAGTATAGTAAGGCATAAAAACTCATGAAAACGTCATAGTATAGTAAGGCATAAAAAGTGATAAAAACATCAGAGAAGGTAAGGCATAAAAATTTATGAAAATGTCATAGTAGAGTAAGGCATAAAAAGTGATAAAAAAACATCATAGTATAGTAAGGCATAAAAAGTGATAAAAACATCATAGTATAGTAAGGCAGAAAAAAATCATAGTATAGTAAGGCATAAAGAGTGATAAAAAAGTCACAGTATAGTAAGGCATAAAAACATCATAGTATAGTAAGGCATAAAGAGTGATAAAAAACATCAAAGTATATTAAGGCATAAAAAGTGATAAAAACCTCAAAGTATATTAAGGCATAAAACGTCATCGTATACTAAGGCATAAAAAGTGATAAAAACTTCAAAGTATATTAAGGCATAAAACGTCATAGTATAGTAAGGCATAAAACATTGTAGTATAGTAAGGCGTAAAAAGTGATAAAAACGTCATAGTATTGTAAGGCATGAAAAGTGATAAAAACGTCATAGTATAGTAAGGCATATAATGTCATAAAAATATCATAGTATAGTAAGGCATAAATGGTGATAAAAACGTCATAGTATAGTAAGGCATGAAAAGTGATAAAAACGTCATAGTATAGTAAGGCATAAAAAGTGATAAAAACATCATAGTATATTAAGGCATAAAAAGTGATAAAAACATCATAGTATAGTAAGGCATAAAAAGTGATAAAAACGTCATAGTATTGTAAGGCATGAAAAGTGATAAAAACGTCATAGTATAGTAAGGCAT
>NW_019492707.1:0-565 GCF_002814215.2 Seriola lalandi dorsalis | reverse complement strand
ACTCTTAAGTCTGTTCGCACAGCAGTGAATTAATTGTGGGGACATTTGCTGCTCTGACCAGAACACCAAACATGCCTGATGTTTACATTTATAGACAGAACAAAGCCTCTTGAAGAAAGCGGAACACAAGACAAAAGTAAGAAACAACCGCTAATGGCTCCGGAGAGACACGTCGGAGACTCCTCTCTGGCAGCAGGGGGGTTGATGTCATGCCATGACTGTTGTTTAATCTCTGGGTCTACATATAGAAGAATGGAATATTTTCAAAGAAGGGACTAAATCAGCAGCTTAGTCCTGTGTCACTGCTTGATAGACATAACCAGAAAAGGAACTATCATATCGACACCCTCTTAAAATAATGGCCTAAGTCATTTTTTCAGGTTTTTCAGGAAACACAAAAAACTCAACAAAAGAGTCACACTTTTGACATAGGCCATTATACAACCGGGGGTAGAATTGCATGTTCCCCTCAACTGAGGATTCAGGCGATTTTACCAGAGGTGGCCAGCATCATGAGGGGGTGATTTAGGCAAAAAAAACATTTTTGTCAAAACATGACTTAGGC
>NW_019492706.1:0-403 GCF_002814215.2 Seriola lalandi dorsalis | reverse complement strand
TACAACATGATAATTAGTCAGCTTTAGAGGAGCTGGAAAGCATATCCATTCCGGTCCTTATGTTAAGCTAAGTGCTTGTTTAACTCTATCCTTGCAAGGAAACAAATAAACTTATTTCCCCATATGTCAACTAATCCTTTAAAAGGGGCTTTGTATGATTTCTCTGCCGCCAAATGTGGTTTCTTGTTGGGAGCAGTTGATGGTGACTGATGCACAAGAGCATTGGCCATTGTTGCATTTACATGACAAGAGGTTATAATATGCCCTCTGAACCGCGCTACATCTTCAGGGCAGATTGGAGGCTTTCGGAAAGTGACGAGATTGGCCGGGGCAAGCTGGTTAGTGTGCTAACTTCAATAGAAGAATAAAACGTGATAGAGACAAGTGCTAAACTTTGCATTGC
>NW_019492705.1:0-751 GCF_002814215.2 Seriola lalandi dorsalis | reverse complement strand
GCTGCTGCTGCTGCTGCTGCTGCTGCTGCTGCTGCTGCTGGCAACGCTTTCTGTCCTAAAGCAGCCGCTGTTGCAGAAAATACAGCTGTTCCATAAACTTTATTCCACATCAGAGTTTTTTCTTCTTTGGAAGTCTGTAGGGCTGACATGATTAGTTAATTAGGAGATAAGTCATTCAGCAGAAAAACAATCAGAAACTATTTTGATAATTATTTGATTATTTCAAGCAAAATATTCCCCGTGGTGCAGCTTCTCAGGGGTCAGGATTTGCTGCTGGTTTTGTTTTAAGTGATGGACAAAACATGAAATTTGAAGATGAATTTCAGAATGATTGTTTTAGCTCCAGAGGCCTGTATTGACTTTTCTTTCAAGCAAAATACCCTGTCTGTTCCTATTCGCAATCTCTGCTTAAAAACAGTCAAAACAATTTAAAAAAAAACTTAGTATAAGAACTGTTCCAATGACAATGTGTTATTTATTTTACTTACAATTCTAAATGTTAATTACTGTGATTATCTGTGCTGTGGTTTGATTACATAACGTCATAGACACAAATACACATGAACACATTCGATGTCCACTGGGAGATTCCCTAAAAAAACAAACGTTCACATTCTTCAACAAGCTGTCTGATCCTCTCACTCCCTCTCGGTTATCTGAAAGCCAGTTCAGAGTGTGTAGAGGGGAAGACAGGAGACATGATAGCAGAGGGAAGGAGAGAGAGAGAGAGAGGGAGAGAGAGAGAGAGAGA
>NW_019492704.1:0-404 GCF_002814215.2 Seriola lalandi dorsalis | reverse complement strand
ATCGCAGGGTACTGGAATCTTCTCTTTACAAGATAGTTTTTCATTTCCCTCTATTCCAGCCTCCAAAACAGCGGCTTCAGCTGAAGCAGCTGCTGCTTTTCTCTCCAACTTTAAAACATGCAACACAGCCTCTAGCTCTGCTTCTTTACAAGCTGAATCTGCTGCAAGGCGTGCCTTTTCTTTCAAGACACTGGCTTCTTTGGTCGCAAAGGATACTTCAGCTTGCGCAGCTTCTGCTCGAGCTCGTGCTTTAAGTGCTGCAGCACTGGCAGAAGACCTACTAGAATGTCTTGAGGATTTGCTGCCTGAGCAATGGGATCTTGTTGCCAGCGATTTCTTATCTTCTGTGTCCTTTTGTCGTTGCATCTCATGCGTATGGCATTTGGACGGAGAAGCCATGAAGC
>NW_019492703.1:0-404 GCF_002814215.2 Seriola lalandi dorsalis | reverse complement strand
ACTGATACATTTTAGCTACGTGTTCCTAATAAACTGACAACTATATATGTATATATGCAGTATTTAAACATTTGCTATTTGTATTAGTTTTGTAAAAAAAAAAGTGTGCTTCTTTGAATCGTTGTTTAACCCTGAAAATATATATACAGTATATATATATATACAAATTGTGTTTTCACAGACAATTTCAGTGTTACTTTCAGCATAGCATGTGTCTTTCATAATTTCAATAACCAACACTATTGAGTCATAATCCAATATGCGTCATCCGCTCGTCCACAGGTGAGCGACAGGGTGAACAGCCCCACATCCTCCCTGCAAACACCTGACCCAACCGCAAATATTCAGACAATCAATAAATACAATGTCAAAATCCCACCTGTGTGTTTATCTACCCTGTATTA
>NW_019492702.1:0-404 GCF_002814215.2 Seriola lalandi dorsalis | reverse complement strand
CAGAGAGACATAATATCATAATAAGGAGGATTTGTGTCGTCAGGTTTAATGAAGTGAAGCATGAAATGAAAATAATCACTATTTTGACCTTATTTTACAAGATTATACGGAAGCCCCGAGAGGCAACTGATTTATTTATTTTTTTACAGTATAATTTTTCAAATTTCTTTAAATCTGTGAAAATATGCCCAGAGAGAAAAGTGGAAAGATTTTTTGTTTTTTTGTTTTTGTCTTTCTTCCCTGAAAAGAAATCACTTGCCTTTCAGGGCTTGAACTTGTGTGCACAAAAAATCAACCCATGTGAATAAGATTTTTTTATTTTATTTTATTCTATTCTATTTTTTAATCATCTTTCAGGACCTGGATCAGAGTTTACCTCTGTAGTATTATATATATATATACTG
>NW_019492701.1:0-404 GCF_002814215.2 Seriola lalandi dorsalis | reverse complement strand
AACACGCCATCTGTGTGTGTGTGTGTGTGTGTGTGTGTGTGTGTGTGTGTGTGTGTGTGTGTTTGAACAGCATGACTAGATCTTACAGTATAAGTGAGTAACATCTAGTGGAAGTTTCCATTGGACACTTTGAGTAATAATTGTATCACTGATGTTGTTTTTGAAGTTTGAGAAAGTTTGTTTGGACCCATCTGATCCCATGAATGTTCATGTTCCTTCACCTGTTCTTCTCTATTTAAATGTCATCATGTTGCAGAGTGACGTTGCTGATAGGTATAATGTCCAAATCTACCTAAATAAAACCAAAGTTGAAAGCAATCATTTAATAAATGGTGTTTACAAACAGATATAGTCCATATGATGAGTCCTGGCAAAAGTTAGTTCAAGTTTTGTGGATTTTTACA
>NW_019492700.1:0-404 GCF_002814215.2 Seriola lalandi dorsalis | reverse complement strand
GTTTTTGTCTGTTAAAATAAATTCTACCTGTAGATAGGTTATATGTTTATTCTTTAGTTGAAATTGTTTTAGAGAATTATTGATTGGATTTTATGGTCATTTTTGAGTCTGTAATGTGTGGTGCTGTTGAGTTGTATTGCTTTACACTGAGAAGTGTTTCCACCATTTTGTCTCTGAAACAGTTTCTATAAATACATGACGTTATAACCTATATGAAGGTTTCATCTATTGTAGGACATTTACATTTGACTATACCAGTCACAGCTATGTGAAACTGACAACTGAGTTTATGTTCACTTTTCAAGGAGCATCGAAGCTGCTTTAGGGGACACCTTACGATCAGTTTGTAATAGCAGTTGTCTCCAGACTTTGGGAACAATTAGTCTCAACACTTTCTCTCAAAG
>NW_019492699.1:0-404 GCF_002814215.2 Seriola lalandi dorsalis | reverse complement strand
CTTTATGATAGCCAATAAAGGCCAACACATTTGTAACCTGTCTGAGGCTAAGTACTGTTGGCAAATATTCATAATTAAAACTTTAGTCCATCACAGGAGTAAACGTCCAGGTGTACTTACAAACAAGCACACTGTGGTGAGAATTGGTTTTATCAAATTTATCTGAAGCAATTTGAGACATCCTCCAGCTATTAATACCACTTAAGCCTTAGTCTTACATTAAGAGCTTGCTGTTGTTGCTAATCATTCCAGTGTAACTTATCCTGTAGGAAGTGTAAGAACCTCAGTTCGGCATGTGAATACCATGTATTCAATGCTATCTAGTTAGGCTGTCACAATTGGCTCTTAATCCAAGTGTTCCTCCCTTTAATTCAAACATTGTCTCTGATATAGCACACGTAATC
>NW_019492698.1:0-404 GCF_002814215.2 Seriola lalandi dorsalis | reverse complement strand
TCTTTCATACACACACACACACACACACACACACACACACACACACACACACAGCCTCGTCTCATCCCTCTTCCTCCTCCATGGATGCTGGTTTCCACAGAAACGCTTCTCGCCTCCTGCCCCTAACCAATTACACCTCTCCAGGAAGTTGAAAGGCGACCAATCGAGGCTCAGCTTGAGGACTTATTTTTAACCTTCACCTGAGTGACACGGTTGGAGAGATGGGCAGAAAGGTGGAGAGATCATGTTCTCTATAATTTGTCCTGTAGAAATAGTTCAGGTGCTTGTTGTTTCACACCTCCATCTTCAATCTCTGTCCTCCTCCTCCTCCTCCTCCTCCTCCTCCCTGCTGTACTAGTGGAGCAGTGACATCAGACGCTCCACACTGACAGAAGGAGTAATCA
>NW_019492697.1:0-404 GCF_002814215.2 Seriola lalandi dorsalis | reverse complement strand
TTTTTTTTTTTTTTTTTTTTTTTTTTTTTTTTTTACACAAAATGTGATTTGGCCTCTTACTGCCTGTGGACGGGTGGTTTCTGGCTTCGCTGCTTTTTCTGATGTCACAATGACAGCGATGATGTTGGTTTTAAGCTGTGTCCTTGTGTTTATTTGTATCCGTAATGTATTCATGTACATATTGTACTGATTGACGTTTTTATTCATCATTGTATTCTTGTGTTTACTGTTATTGACTGCTGTCTTTGAGCCAAAGTGTCCTGTAGGGACATTGAAGCTTTAGTGTACTCTGTATGCCAAATATGCTACAACCTGAGAGCCAGGTCCTGGTTGTTGTAAGTTTTATGTGAAGATACTTGCGTTTGTATCTTGTGAGTATGTTTTGATTTCCTGTTCTGCGGTGA
>NW_019492695.1:0-404 GCF_002814215.2 Seriola lalandi dorsalis | reverse complement strand
CTATCTTAGATCTCTGTCTAAAGTTTATTTGTTAGATCAAAGCCTCAGGCAAAATCTGGCTCTGTGCAACCTGCCCCCAAGGTTGTGTTATATTAAACCGTCTGAATATAAATCCACTAAAGACAAAAATGCATCAAAGTCGACTGTTTCACTCTGGCTGAAACTGAAGAAACCTGACTGTACTGTAGGTGTGATCTTCCTGCTGCAGGATGAGGAAGTGTTGTGATAATCACGCTATGATAAATACACTGATGCTCCAAGAGCTCTGGTGCTCTATCTAACACACAGGCGGACCGGCATTCTTGATAACTGAGACTTTTGTGTTGAAGACAATGTAAGGTATTTTGGAAGTGTGTGTGTGTGTGTGTGTGTGTGTGTGTGTGTGTGTGTGTGTGTGTTTATCG
>NW_019492693.1:0-404 GCF_002814215.2 Seriola lalandi dorsalis | reverse complement strand
AAAAGCGATTGTTATTAAGAGACGGCCATTATCACATCCAAGGCTCGGGAGAGATGGCGATGTGCCACTTAAAGGACAAAACAGAATAATTCTTCACAAATTATAGGCTTTAAACGTCTGCAGGAAGGCGTCTGCATATCTGCCCGCAACACGCATGTGTGCACGTTTGGTTTCTGCTTTAACTCTGGGGGGGAGGAGGAGGAGGAGAGAAGGAAGAGAGGGAAACAAAAAAGCAGATTGAAAAATGATATGAAAGAAGATAACCAAAATAACCAAAGTCACAGCAACGATAAAAGAAAAGGAGATGAGAGGAGATGAAAGAGAAACCTGGAGGTCAGGGGGGTAATTATTCTGTTTCTCCACTTGAAAGACTTCAATTAAAAAGTGCGAGGGGGCCACGTGAG
>NW_019492692.1:0-404 GCF_002814215.2 Seriola lalandi dorsalis | reverse complement strand
TGGCACTTATCACATGAACAGCCAGGTCTTTACCCAGCGAATATTAGGATTATTCCTGCTTTTTTTTTTTTTATTTTTTTTTTATAGCTGTACTGATTTATTACAGACAGAGACAGAATAGCCAGCGGCCTGAACACCCCCAACAAACCCAGTAAAAAGCCCTGGATGATGCAGTCCAGACTGAGAAAAACCTTTATAAAATGTGAAAGTGAAATGCTTGTTTCCTGAATTGCACTTAATGTGTGAGAGGAATTTTTTCCAACCACAGAAAGATTACATAGATGGGACATGAAAAGAAACAGGCAGCAGTTTGACAGTGAGCTGAAAGAGTCTGAGGTGGACATTTTGCCACATTTGCTTTCAGCTCTGTTGACCATTTCCAAATCACGCAAAAGAGTTCTCTG
>NW_019492691.1:0-404 GCF_002814215.2 Seriola lalandi dorsalis | reverse complement strand
ACACACACACACACACACACACACACACACACACGAGAGGCAAAAATGAAGGGAATAATGGCTGCTGCTGAGAGGTATATATTTGAGACCGTGAAGTACATAAATGGCGTGCATTCACTGCACACACACACATACATAAGCTCAACATTTCATCCCATGTTCCCTCAAAATGTGTACACACACACACATACACACACACACACACACACACGAGCCGTCCCTCTCCTCTGAGGCCCGCATCTCTGGACCCCACTGACTCTCTTCAAAGTGCCTTGGAGCCTCGGGGATCCAGCTTGCCTTTGGAGCCGGTATCAGATACAGTAAATTTGACAGTGACAGTCACAGCGCCCCCTTCAGCCCGGGAGGACCAAAACATGTAAAAGGACAGGACCCCCCCAAACCCC
>NW_019492689.1:0-446 GCF_002814215.2 Seriola lalandi dorsalis | reverse complement strand
ACACAAACATTTTCTTACCTTCAGGATATGAAGAAGTGCCTCACAGCTATTCCCAAGCTTCTTTGGTGGCGAAGTTGGTGAGGGGAAGAGGGATGGCAGCGCATTGAAGAGGGCGAGTGTGAAATCCACTAAAGAATATAAAGATAAACAGAATGGTTTGATTGTGGTATAAATATCAATATATACATACTGTATGGAACAGCAACTTACCACTGCAGACATCCAAAGGGAAAGGGGGTTTCAGGACTTTCTTCCACACGCTGTAGAACTGCACCTTGGCACAGAATTCTGCCCATCTTCCTTTTACTTACTCAATGTATCTACTGTTGGTGCCACTGTTGGGACTCAGTCATTCAATAGACCAAATGTTTCTTTGCTCCACTGGACAAAGGAATTCACACCCCACAGTTCCTCACGGTTCACACCTGGGGATGACCCTTCCCCCC
>NW_019492688.1:0-404 GCF_002814215.2 Seriola lalandi dorsalis | reverse complement strand
GGGGGGTTGTTTATTCTTTCATCCCTCTCGCCTGTAACATCTTCCTCCTCCCTGTCAGTTGTCCATGAGGCTGATTAATAAAGCAGCCAGTCGTGTGTGTCTTTTTTTTATTCATTGCGTTGGAGAACAGCTGTCTCTGCTGTCTGACTGATGGGCCAGTGTTTCAGTCTTGGCAGCTGACCCCCTTTTTCAACTGGCTGCACTGGCATATGGGGCCATAAGCAACACGCACGCACACACACACACACACACACACACACACTCTGCAGAACGCAGAGAGCTGTGACACTGCATAAATCTGCAGGTAAATCTTTCTGGAATAATTAGCAGTCAGCTCTACACTCTTGTTTCAAACTTAATCCATCGTCCTGTTACAGAGGTTTCAGTGAGCCACACGATAACAT
>NW_019492687.1:0-457 GCF_002814215.2 Seriola lalandi dorsalis | reverse complement strand
CACACACACACACACACACACACACACACACACACACACACACACACACACACACACACACACACACACACACACACACACACACACACACACACACACACACACATGGATGCAGTATCGCCCAAATGCACGCACACACACCAATGGTGGAATGTAACTAAAGTACATTAACTCAAGTACTGAAGTTAATACAGTATTAAGGTACTTGTACTTTTTACTGCACTGCATAAAGCTTTGTTATAAATCAAACAACCTAACAGTCCACACAAGTAGAGGTGAAATGTGTAGTTGATGAATCAATTTGTCATTTGACAGAAAAAATGAATTGGCAACCACTCTGATAATGTTTCAAGCCATTTTTCCTGTAAACTATATTAAATACGTAAATACATTTTGATGCTTTCAGCTCTGCAAATTTAAGAATTTGCAACTTTCAACTATTTTAATAATTGTATAT
>NW_019492686.1:0-404 GCF_002814215.2 Seriola lalandi dorsalis | reverse complement strand
GCCTGGGGTTACGATGTAATGAGATCATACAGTATGTGAGGGGTGGGGGGGGTTCAGGATGCAACATTTATCTCCATGAATGTATCGCTGCTCTTTTATTAAACAGAAAAAATATCACAGAAGCCATTTAGTATAGAGGTATTATCCATTTTTACTGGTTCATAAATCATCTCTCAGTCAGTCAGTCAGTCAGTCAGTCAGTCATTCTTGTGCCAAAATCTGTATTCATTATCATCTTCATACTCTACACTTCCATGCACACAAAACCAGTAGGCTGCCCAGCTCAGATACCAATACTACTTCTCTCTATCTTCATGTAGTTATTCTTATAAATCTTTTAATAATAGGGACGTGATCATATTTCTCCACTTATATTATTCATCAGCTGGGTTCTAAAACAAAAA
>NW_019492684.1:0-404 GCF_002814215.2 Seriola lalandi dorsalis | reverse complement strand
ACATGAAAAAACGTCATAGTATAGGTAGACATAATAGTGTCATGGTATAATGAGGCATAAAAACATCATAAAACGCCGTAGTATAGTGAGGCATAAAAACATGAAAAAACGTCATAGTATAGGTAGACATAATAGTGTCATGGTATAATGAGGCATAAAAACATCATAAAACGCCGTAGTATAGTGAGGCATAAAAACATGAAAAAACGTCATAGTATAGGTAGACATAATAGTGTCATGGTATAATGAGGCATAAAAACATCATAAAATGTAATTCATAAAAACATCAAAAAATATAGTATACAAAGACATAAATTGAGGCCTGCAACAGTGAATTCCACTTACCAAGTAACCTAATGTACATATCTTTGAACTGCGGGAGGAAGCTGTAATAACCTGAGTGT
>NW_019492683.1:0-516 GCF_002814215.2 Seriola lalandi dorsalis | reverse complement strand
GGAGACACTTTGTCTTTTTATTTCTTTAATTAATTAGTGCGATGTCCCCAGGAGACTGTTTGACTGCTGAGCTTCCTGTTGCGGGACATCCGGACCAAAATCCTTTTATGAACAGTTGGTAACATTTACATGTGGTGACTCATCATATAACTATTTATTAACTTATACATAAAGTTAGGGCTTCAACTATGGATTATGTTCATTTTTTGCAAAAAAAAAAAAAAAAGTCAGAAAATAGTGAAAAATGTTTCCGAGTCCAGTTTGACGCCTTCACATGTTGTGTTTTCTCCAACCAGCAGCTTCAAACCCAAAGATTAACTTTTACTATCATAGAGGACTAAAAAAATCAGATGATCGTGACGGTTGAGAAACTGGAAACATTAAATATTTGGGTTTTTTTTTTTATTTATAGCTCCATATTTTCTTCTTCTGTGTTTTATTTGAAGTGTTGATCCATCAGAAGATATAAAAACCATCTCAGTGTAGTTTTACATCTCCTCTCTCAGGCTTCTCTCT
>NW_019492681.1:0-404 GCF_002814215.2 Seriola lalandi dorsalis | reverse complement strand
GATCATTCAGCTGCTGGTAAAAACCTGCTGAAGCACTGACACTGAAGGAATCCAAACCAGGTCAAGCTAACTGCAATGGTGTCGAAGACCAGCTGTGACAGCAGGGCTGGTGTTGTTTTCATCATGTCTCATCATGGCAAAACGTGGTCCTGGAGACACCTACTGTAGAAGGGATTACCAGTGAGATAGGTTTGTGGACAGATGTTGTCAACACGACCTGCAAGATAAGTCACAAAAGTTAACAGGTGTGTAATCAAATTGAAGGCTGAGTTCAAAGATGGATGTACTCCGGCCAATGAGTAATGACTACTAACCCTAACCCTGACTAATTAGTACTCATGGGATGTCCACCAACATGGACATCAACATGTCGTAGCAGTTGTGATCCAATCACAAGGTGGTGT
>NW_019492680.1:0-404 GCF_002814215.2 Seriola lalandi dorsalis | reverse complement strand
TATATATATATATATATATATATATATATATATATATATATATATATATATACATACAACACTTGTATTATTTGGTTTATTTGGACATTTTCGCAGCATTTGACAGAGGAGATTTTCCATTTCTGGCCACATTAGATTAGATGATGTTTTAATGTCGAATCAAAACACACACACACCTGCTGTTCTCTCTGTTGCCAGTTCACAGGAACCAAGCCGGTGAAGCTGAGCAGTGAGAGAGGAGAGAGAGCGAGCCTTGGCGCTCTGACACAGAACACCTTATAATTAGCCCCGTCTACCTCACGCTGCTGCGGCTTGTTTAACGTTAACGGCTCTGCTTTAAGACTGTCATTAACTGTCATTAAACGCAGCACAGCCCCACACAAAAACTACAGCACCAGGAATAA
>NW_019492679.1:0-404 GCF_002814215.2 Seriola lalandi dorsalis | reverse complement strand
GAAGATGGGGAAAAAAAAAAAAAAAAAGAAGCAAGAAACAGAAGAGCAGAGGAGAGAAAGGACGGAGATAAAAAAGTCAAATTAAATTTTGCTCTTAAGCTTATACAACAGATCTACCATACAAAATAACACATAAGCTTTGTCTGTCAGCTCTGAGTCACATCCACCGCTCTGCTCTCATGCTTTAGTTTCTGTCAGAGTCAGATTATCTTTGCAGTCGAGCAGCGCAGACTTTTCTAATCAATCAGCAATGTTCGCTGTGATGAATTACAAGAGTCTGCTGAGTGAACCCCATATCATACATAAACGAAAACATTTGCCGAATGCTTTGCTGTAAAAGTAAAGTTTAGAAACAGCGTGCGTCCTCTGCGGCTGATGGGAAGTGGGATACATCACATGCTGCT
>NW_019492678.1:0-1166 GCF_002814215.2 Seriola lalandi dorsalis | reverse complement strand
TTTTATGACGTTTTTATGCCTTACTATACTATGACGTTTAATAACATTTTATGCATTATTATGCTATAACATTTTGTGCCTTTATATATTGAGAAGTTTTTATGATGTTTTATGCTATACTATACTATGACGTTTTTAGACATTTTTATACCTTACTATACTATGACATTTTATGCCTTACTATATTATGACATTTTATGCCTTGCTATACTATGACGTTTTATGACATTTTATGCCTTACTATACTGTGGCATTTTTACGCCTTGCTATACTATGACGTTTTATGACATTTTATGCCTTACTATACTATGGCGTTTTTTGGCATTTTTATGCATTGCTATACTATGACATTTTAATGCATTACTATATTATAATGTTTTATGCCTTTCCATTCTATGACATGTTTTGACATTTTATGCCTTACTATACTATGACTTTTTTTGGCAATTTAATTTCTTACTATAATATACCTTTTTATGCCGTTTTTATGCAATTATTTTTGCCTTACTATACTGTGACTTTTTTAAATTTTTATGCCTTATTATACTATGACCTGTTTACATTTTTATGCCTTACTATACTATGAAATTTTTATGAATTTTTTTTGCCTAACAATACTTTGATGGTTTTATGCAGTTTTCATGCCTTACTATACTATGTTTTTTGACATTTTTATGCCTTACTATACTATGACATTTTATGCCTTGCTATACTGTGACGTTTTTATGACAATTTGCCTTGCTATACTAATACTTTTTTTTTTTTTGCATTTTTATGCCTTACTATATTATGACGTTTTATGACATTTTATGCCTTACTATACTGTGACGTTTTTATGACAATCTATGCCTTATTATACTTTGATGTTTTATACCTTACTATACTATGACATTTTATGCCTTACTATATTATGACATTTTATGCCTTACTATACTATGGCGTTTTTTGGTATTTTTATGCCTTGCTATACTATGACATTTTAATGCATTACTATATTATAATATTTTATGCCTTTCTATTCTATGACATCTTTTGACGTTCATATGCCTTACTATACTATGACTTTTTTTTGGCATTTTTATAACTTACTATACCATGACGTTTTATGATATTTTATGCCTTACTATACTATGATGTTTTTTGGCGTTTTTATACCTTACTATACT
>NW_019492677.1:0-453 GCF_002814215.2 Seriola lalandi dorsalis | reverse complement strand
CTGAAGCACTGAGGCTCAGACTGAGTGGTGTTCAATTTCTGCATAAATGTTTTCAGGTGTGTGTGTGTGTGTGTGTGTGTGTGTGTGTGTGTGTGTGTGTGTTGCAAATTTCATGTTTGTGTTGCAGTTTGAAAAAGACGTGTTTGCCCAATGATTGTAAGATTTAAGTCTTGGAAAAAGTGTGTAATGTAAGAAAAAGTGTTTATTGTTTTTGTAAGTGTGTGTTTTAGAACTGAAAACAGTAGAAAATGTGTTTATAGTTTTGGTTCTTTGTTTAACACTAGGACCACCAGCATTCTAGCACCCAATAAAGCTGCCACAACGATCTCCTAGACCGTCACGTGTATTAACATTGTTTAGGTTTCCAAGCAGCTCTTGAAGTGGAAGAAATAAGTGTTAGTACTTCTCCTTCTTCATATAATGTCGTGTCGGGGGCTGTGTGGCAAACCAGGG
>NW_019492676.1:0-404 GCF_002814215.2 Seriola lalandi dorsalis | reverse complement strand
GTGTGTGTGTGTGTGTGTGTGTGTGTGTGTGTGTGTGTGTGTGTGTGTGTGTGTGTGTGTGTGTGTATATGTAACTGGCCAAAAATTGCAGAGCATGTGCAGGTGTGTGGGTGTGAATCTGAGCCTCTGTGCATTCATGTGTGTAGAATGAAGAGTTATTGAATCGACTGTATTTATTCCCGCGTGCATCAGTAACTGCTTCCATATATCAGAGGCAATGTCCCGAGCCATCTTCCATTTTCTCCTCTCCCTCTTTCTCCCTTTGTTCTCATCCCTCCTCCACCATCTTATCTCCTAAACAAAGTCAAGATAAACCAAACCTAAATCCGCTCGGCTGCAGGAAAATCCTACTTTTGTCTTAAAGTTCAAGATGAACGTCTACAGCAGCTATTCATATATTCTTA
>NW_019492675.1:0-404 GCF_002814215.2 Seriola lalandi dorsalis | reverse complement strand
CAGCACAGCCAGTTACAGTCACACATTACAGGTGAGTCTGTGTACTGTATGGTTCAGGAACTAACGGGCACAGTGTTTACAGCTACCAACAGGAGAGTGAATATTTGGACTTGGAACCTGAAACATGACTTTAAATGAATAAAGTTGCTCCATATCTGCTGAATTAGAAAATAGCACTTCTGTGAAAATGCCTTTTTATGTCCTGAAAATATGTCAGTGTTGTGTTCAGAATTTGTTGCACTGCCCCCAAGTGGCTCAGTAAATTAATCATTGCAAGTTTTGGTACCAAAAGTGAAAAAATAAGCGCTTGTACTTCCCTGAGATGCATCAAATGCAAACCCTAGATAAAGATAGAGCTCAGGTCACCTTTGCAGTAACATAGTTTGTATTTGAGTGAGCCCTCA
>NW_019492674.1:0-404 GCF_002814215.2 Seriola lalandi dorsalis | reverse complement strand
CTTTTGTGGCTGAGGGGACCACGGGGAGTCAGATTGTCATCTGGGCATGTTAAGCAGGTCAGCTTTCAGCTTCTGAAGCTTAGAACATGCATTCCAAATGTGTTTGCAAGGAAACCAAGAGGCTTGGAACATATCGACAGATGGAAAGCCACAGAACTGAGACAGTTTGCCCTCTACACAGGAAAAATTGTGCTTAAAGGCATTATTGCAGAACAACTCTATGAGCACTTCCTGGTTTTTAGTGTGGCATTATCCATTCTTGTGTGTCCAAGACTGGCAAAACAGTACAATCACAATGCAAAGGAGTTGTTGGTGTACTTCATTGCACAGGGAAGGCATTTGTATGGGGATGAGTTCCTTGTCTACAATGTCCACAGTTTGGTACACCTTGCATCAGATGCAAA
>NW_019492673.1:0-404 GCF_002814215.2 Seriola lalandi dorsalis | reverse complement strand
TCATATGCCTTGGTGTATTTGTTGAGTGGAGCTTTGGCATTCACCACCATCCTGGCTATTTTGCTATCATATGCAGCATATAGAATGAACAAAAGCTGTCATCGTACAGGTAGGCAATCTGTCAGTTCTTACTTTTGATAGTGTTTTTGATGTAGTTAATACTGGAGGTAAAACACTTGAAGTTGATATATGATACAATGAAGTCAAACAAAGCAAGATAAGACTGTCAGAAATCTTCCACATGCATATTCCTTATTCCGAAGTTCCCATCATGTTTGAATAGTACATTAAAATCAAACAAAGTTTAAAGAATCTGTCTTTTCTTTCATAACCAGACTCTCAAGCAAGATCTTCATCTGACTCAGCCTCAAATACAGAAGTGAGTATTATCAAAGCAACACTAT
>NW_019492672.1:0-1065 GCF_002814215.2 Seriola lalandi dorsalis | reverse complement strand
TCTTCTTTGATTTGACTGTTTAATAGGTTCAGGCAACAGTACAGAACATGGGCACAGCTTTGTGTGAATGGTTAGGTCTCACGGACGCACGCACATAATTGGTAAATCAATTAGTCTCTGACTGGCAGCCTCCGTTCTCTCTCTCCACTCTGCACTTTTTGTGCACCGTCTTCAGGCTCGCATGTGCTCGCTCCCGATGCGCCGCGCGTATCCGCCGCCGATCACCGTCACGCACCCAGAGTAATCGATAATGGTCTATGTCCCTTTTGTACAGCCGCCCCCAGACAGCGATAGCTGTTTGCACCAACAAAGGGCTAACCATCCTAGGAGAGTGTGGGTTGATCCTTATCATCTGGTATGGCTGGGAGGACGACCAGGCGGGCGACAGGCCTGGTGTAGACCTTGTCCTTTATCTTCACGTCGGCGGACCTCACATGACCGTCTGCACTGGTATGCACCTTGATTACCCGTCCAATAGGCCAGAGTGCCCTCGGTAACTGGGGATCTACCAGCATGACTACCTTGTCCTCAGCGAGGTTGACTCGGATGGTGTGCCACTTCTGGCGAGCTTGCATACCAGGGAGGTAGTACCTGATAAAACTTGACCAGAAATGGTCTGTCAAGATCTGAGAGTGTCTCCATCTGCGTCTGCTTAAGAGCTCAGTAGCTGGATACACTACCTGAGGAAGAGACCCATCTCGCCGCCCCATCAATAAGAGACTTGGGGTCACAGGGTCTGGATCAGCAACGCTGGACGATACATAGCCCAATGGCTTAGAGTTCAGAAGGCCCTCCACTTCTATTAACACCGTCCTAAGTACCTCCTCAGCCTGTGCCTGAGCCCCCACGGTCGTGTAGAGTGCCTGTTTGACCGAGCGAATCTCCCTCTCCCACACTCCTCCAAAGTGAGGAGCCGCAGGTGGGTTGAAATGAAAGGCTATCTGCTCCTTGGCGAGGCTCTGTTGTAGTTTAGGCGACAGTGCTGCAAACGCCTCTCGTAGCTCCTTCTCGCCTCCTCTGAAGTTCGTTCCTTGATCTGAGAACAACTCTGCTGGGGTCCCTCGG
>NW_019492671.1:0-1542 GCF_002814215.2 Seriola lalandi dorsalis | reverse complement strand
CTTCACATGACATGTCGCACTCCGAGGAAGGTCTGCGCGTCTTCTCTCTTAACTTGCTGCGAGATGAATTTGGGCATTAAACTGAAAACTGCTTCTAATTTGGTGTATTTGACAAGTAGATAACTTTTTGAATTCAGTGTTTGGATTTTTGTTTTTTCTCATAAAATATTTGTAGTTCTGTGAGAAATTGTGCATTTCCTGTTTAAATTTTCTGTTTCTGTGCACAAGAGGACGATGTTTAAATGGAAGTGAGCAGTTGATGGTAGATAAGCTATTCTGGCTCATCTGAAACTTCCTCAAAGGCTAAACTTCAACACACGGCCCAGTGTTTGGTCGTTATCCACTAATATAGGATGACTGCACAAAATTAAAATGAACATGCAGATTCCTTTTGTTTATTATTTTGTATTTCCTCAATGCAAATTCATGACATTCACATTTTTTCAGTTCTTTTTCCTATGTCTCATTTTCATTTTCTTTATTTAAAACATAGTAAGTTATTGCTCTGTGCATGGCTGGAGATGGGGGGAACAAATAAGAAAAATAATAATAAAAGTTTTTATTCTGTAAAGCAGTTTGTGTCACAAGTTTTGTATGAAAAGTGCAGTACTAATAAAGTCTTATTGATTGCTCACCTGTTATGTTGTTATAACCACCTGTTATGTTGCTGGCTCGTTATCTTCCAGCGTATTGGTTTTACCAGCTGCTAAAATGAAGCTGCTTGTTCTTACATAGCTGATTTTCATCGACCGCTCTTCTGCGTTGATAGGTGTTTGATAATAATGTTGGTTTCAAGGTCTGTGGCGGAGATTTGTTGCACACACCTCTTTGCACCTTTGTGACTTCCTCCTGAGTTGGTGAGAATGTGTCATGATTCAGAGCTGTCATTCTCTGAGAAAGTTGGACGCATTACGAGCGATGGAGGAAATCTATGTCAACGCTGAAGACATCAAACCTTCAATAAGTCAGACAGGTAAAAATGTTCAGACAATGAGACTGAGAATAAATCTGTGTAATCATCTGTCGTTACTGTATTTACTCACTGGTCTTTTCTCTGTTCAGGTCCCAGGAGCTCTGAGAGGAGATTTCATGGAGCTGTTGTTCTCTCTCTGAGTCTGCTGAGTGTTCTCCTGTTGGCTGGGCTCATCGGCCTCGGTGTCCACCGTGAGTCTGGTTTACTCTGACAGATGCACCTGTTTCACCACAATGTCTTTTTGCCATTCTGGCTCTTCTGTGATCTATTGTTCTTTCGTGACTTTATTTTTGCTCATTGTCCTCAGTGTCCACCGTGAGTCTGGTTTCATGTTGTGTTGCCCTGCCTTTTATGTTCTTATTGCCCCCTTCAAGTACTCTTAACTGCTGCTTTGTTGTCACATCACAAAGTTACAGAAGTCCTTCAGCTGGTTTTAAGGTTCAGTGTCTGAATACAGGCTGTGTGCGTTTTTCTGTGGACTGAGGCTTTGATACTTTCACAGTATAAATATAGAACCTAGACCTGATCTATAATCAAACAACACATGGAAATCTCACTTTATACAATAT
>NW_019492670.1:0-404 GCF_002814215.2 Seriola lalandi dorsalis | reverse complement strand
TGAAATGTTGTGGGTTTTAAATTCGGATGTGTGTGATACACATGAGTTTGTAATGACAGACCCGAACGAGGCATCGACGACTGTTTTCTTTTATTATTGATCGTTTATTTCACCTCGATGCCGCTGACTTAGTGATCAGGATATCGTGCAGTGGTTGTATTTGTTGTGTCTCGGTGTAGTCTTTAACTTTACCCTGCTAAACTCAAACTGACTGTGCTGCTTTGTTGGTGTCCCACACTGACTTCCTGTTTGATCCGCTCTGTTTTCACTCTTTCATCGTGTCGAGCTGAACAACATGAAAACACACACTCTGCCTCTGGGGACAGCTTACTCCTTCTTAGCTCTCTACCTGATGTTTAGTCTTTTACACACACACACACACACACACACACACACACACACAC
>NW_019492669.1:0-404 GCF_002814215.2 Seriola lalandi dorsalis | reverse complement strand
TGGGGGGGTGGGGGTGGGGTCTTATTTTTTCACATAAAAGGTGGCAACCCTATAGCTCCACCTAATAATGTACACCTTAAGATTTCTTTTATCAGTTCTGTAGAAAAAAGTTACTGACATTCCTTTATAATTTTTCACGTGACATATTGTCTGACTAAGAGGCAAGTGAACAAACTGTCAATACGTTTGCTACTATTAATGTGGGCTCAGTTATCAGATTGCCTGTCTGTTAGCCTGTCAGTCAGCTGTCTTCCTGTCTGTTAGCTGTTAGCTGTAGCTAGCCTCTCAGTGAGCGGTCTTACCTCTGCAGACTCAGGATACTGCCCAGGTTCCTGTACAGAACGATGCCGGTCACAAACGTGGAGGAGTCGTCTGCATCTGCAGCAGGAAGAAACAGAGGAACA
>NW_019492668.1:0-404 GCF_002814215.2 Seriola lalandi dorsalis | reverse complement strand
ATCAAACAAGGATGTTCCATGAAGATTGAGGAAGTGTCGCAGGATTTGTTGTTTTCTTTGAAAAGCATTTTTTAAAAAAAAATGTTTTTCACACTGATGTGAAAAACTGCTTAATGAACACTGAGCACAAAATGCTGATCTAACATTAGACTATATTATCACATTTCATGTGAAAAATGTGCCTTTTTCATGCTGCTGCAGCTGCAACTGTATTTGCATGAAGGTACAGTTGATGCTGAAGCATAGACTGAAATGCAAACCTAGTCTTCTACCAAGTTTCCAAGTGTCAGTGAAGCAAACTTGAAAAGTACAGAACTGAGGCTGAAATTTTTCTACTGCAAGTGTTCAACCTTTCTTGAATTGGATTGAATTGAATTGGAAAAATCCAGGATACCAGGTTCCCC
>NW_019492667.1:0-404 GCF_002814215.2 Seriola lalandi dorsalis | reverse complement strand
TGAGGGTGAAATTAGGCCCAACGTCACGTTGAGCTAAATGCTAACACCGGCGTGCTAACATGGTCTGGATGACAAAGCTAGCATGCTGGTGTTTAGCAGGTATAATGTTTACCACCTTAGTTCAGCTTGTTAGCATGCTAACATTTTGCTAAATACCACTAAAGCTGAGGCTGATGGGAAAGCCATCAGCCTCAGCTGTATTTAGTGCTAGAGGAAAAGTCAGAGGGTCACCAAAGTTATTACAATTGATGGAGGATTTGCAGACACATGCAGACTCTCGGACAGGGTCAGTTCGGGGTAAAAACTCTGGAACATAAGGAGAAACTCAACAGGAGGCGCAGGTAACAAAACACAGGTGTAACACATTAGAGGCATGGCAGACAATCACCATGGAGGGGGAACAA
>NW_019492666.1:0-404 GCF_002814215.2 Seriola lalandi dorsalis | reverse complement strand
GCCCAGGTGTCGCTGATTGCTGTCTGCTGCCTCAGCCTACTTAAGCTCCCTGCGTCAGTCAGCCAGCGCTGGATTTTAGACTCAGCTACAGAGTTAGTTCCTTCTCCAGCTCCTGAAAACTTATTCTAGTTGTCTCCATTCAGTCTGCCGTAGTCCCCATTCTAACCTGTTGCTCTTCTGCCCAGGATCACCTGCACTCCCACCTGGCCTCCAGCTTCCAGATCCCCTGCCCGGCTCAGCTCTCCTGCCTGCCACACTCCTCCAGCCATCATCCGCCTCATCATCTGTCCCTTCATCTGCCCCGCACCTGCTCTTACAATAAAACTCTTTATAACCGCCATCTGCCTCCTGTCTTCCTATTGAGTCCACCTACCTGGTCTGTAACAGATACACTCAGAGTATAT
>NW_019492665.1:0-404 GCF_002814215.2 Seriola lalandi dorsalis | reverse complement strand
CAATTTTTTTTTTTTTTTTTGTCTTGGCAACATGCCTCTCATTTCCCATCAGTCACGGTCAACCTCCTTGGCCCTGTCTAATTCTCAAAAACGTCATTATCATTGTGTTTTGAAGCAGAGGTGCAAAATATTATTTGACTGCAGTTGTGCAAACACAATTACAGGCAATTTCTTATCCACTCTGAAACCTCTACTCATTTAATATCAAAGTCCAAATGCAAAAATGCAAACCAGGAATTTTACCTTTTTAATGCACATGTGGAACAAATTGTTTCATAATTTGTACCCATGTTCCCCCAAATCACCGCAGGCAATGGCTCGGAGGGAAATATCATACAAATAAACACCCTCATTTCGCCCTGTTTTTTGGCATAATTTGGTTTTGCTGAAAAAAAAAAAAAAAA
>NW_019492664.1:0-404 GCF_002814215.2 Seriola lalandi dorsalis | reverse complement strand
TGTGTGTGTGTGTGTGTGTGTGTGTGTGTGTGTGTGTGTGTGTGTGTATTCATGCATGGCACAGAGAGGCCAGAATTCACACCTTAGTGATAATCAGTCCTTTTGTTGTTACTTTTCTACATAAGAAACAAACAAACAAAAAAAAATCAATAGGCAGAGTCTTTTTGTTACAAACTGGAGATTTTGCCTATGCTCTACAGTTTGCCCAGTGTCTATTGGTTGATCCTCTGGAGCTGACACTTTGACCCTTGGTCTGGTTGTACATCTCTCTGACATGCTAAAAGCTGGTTTGTGTTTGTGAGAGAAGGATCCTTTGTCTCTGTTTCCTATCAATATGATAGTTTGATGGTGGGAAGAGTAACAAAGTGTCAGTCTATAGTGTCAGATCCATAACTCTGCATGTC
>NW_019492663.1:0-563 GCF_002814215.2 Seriola lalandi dorsalis | reverse complement strand
TGTGTCGTCCCCTGTTACAATGAGAGATGAATGGCCGAGAGAATGAATGAACGACTAAACCCTCGTTAGCTCGCAACACTGCAGGTTCCTGAAATTGGTGTGTTGGTGGTAGACAGAGCAGCAGCTAAACTGTAATTTTGGCCCCTAAAACAGTGTTTAGGCCGGTGTCTGACGTTCGCCTGCAGACTCGCTGTTTGCATCTGCAGCCTTTTACACTCCATTAAGGCAATTGTGCCTCTCATCTGAGTGATTGGCCCTGCTGTGGGCTTTGTTGTTTATGACGCTTAAATACTTAAATACACCACAGTTACGCTGCACATGTAAACTGACCCTGTGTGTGTGTGTGTGTGTGTGTGTGTGTGTGTGTGTGTGTGTGTGTGTGTGTTGTAGTGATGCATCATCATGCCTGTGGTCCTGTCATTAAGGTACTGTAAATAAAGCTTAGGAGGGTAAATGATGCCACCAAGCAAAAACACTCACAGACAGAGACAGAACTACACACACACACACACACACACACACACACACACACACACACACACACACACACACACACACACACA
>NW_019492662.1:0-404 GCF_002814215.2 Seriola lalandi dorsalis | reverse complement strand
ACACACACACACACACACACACACACACACACACACACACACACACACAGTCAGCACATTTTCCAAAAGGTTCACTGACATGTTATCATTTGCTCTGGAATATGAGCATGTAGCAGCAGGGGACGATTCTACTGCCTTTCAGTTTAGTCTTAAGAAGAACTAGAAGTCATTCCTCACATTCCTCAGCTCTGACCTGGCAGAGAGGCTCAGCAAAAATCCCTGTAGACAGAAAGAGAGATGAAGAGTCAACAGGTTTTGTATCATCTTAACACAATTTTGAAAAAGTGTGCCTTTGGGTTGTATCATTTATTTTCCATATTCAGTGGACCGTACATCCTGCGATTATTCCCACACTGGGTATTTTATATAACTGTAGAGCTGTTGTGTGCAGAGATTGATTTTTT
>NW_019492661.1:0-404 GCF_002814215.2 Seriola lalandi dorsalis | reverse complement strand
ACACACACACACACACACACACACACACACACACACACACACACACACACACCACACACACACACAGGCCCACAGTCAAGACTTTAAAGGTTACTGTCCTTATCCTGAGTACTTAATCTAGATAACCCCACATAGCAGGGGTTATCTAGATTAAAATAAACAGGAAATGAAAACAAACAGGCCTGTGTTGTTTTTCTCCCCCATTCTTTCTCCTAAAAAGGATGGCCCGTGGCTCTTTAGCTGCAGCAAGGGAGAAAAACCCCAATGCCTACGCTATGACTCAATCCCCTCAGCTTGGCACGACTCATTCGCCGGTCATTTGCGTCTTTCATTCTTGTCTGTGACCACATACACAATTCACAGCTAGGTTCAAGGGTTAGATTTGTTCTCAACAATTTTTATCA
>NW_019492660.1:0-472 GCF_002814215.2 Seriola lalandi dorsalis | reverse complement strand
TACTTTCACTTGAATATTGTAGTGATTTTATTCTTCTTCCATCACTGCTGGCTTTCCATTCAGGTTCATGACCTTCAACCTGTGAATTCGCTCGGACGCAACCTGGACTGGATCAGTTGCTAGCTAAATGCTAAAGGCTATACGGTTAGCATAAGGATTTATAGTGTATACAGCAAAGAGAAATACAGAGTAACTTCTTCTACAAGCTGCTTTTGAACGTCTCTGTCTAGGTTTCTTTTATTTATTTTTCACACTTTAGTTTCTGGCAGTTTTCACGAGTAAAACCGAGTGAAACAGCGAGCGTCTTCCAGGTCTCGCCGTTTCTGAACTGTGTCCTCCCTCTCTCTCTCTCTCTCTCTCTCTCTCTCTCTCTCTCTCTCTCTCTCTCTCTCTCTCTCTCTCTCTTTCTTTTTTGTTCTTAAATTATCTTTCATTATACTCTAATAGTTTTTCTCATTTGGAGCCTGGTGTG
>NW_019492659.1:0-404 GCF_002814215.2 Seriola lalandi dorsalis | reverse complement strand
GAATAATACTACCTTCCTCCAGATTTTCTTTGTATTAATTACGTGACAGACAAAACATTATAGCAATTTGATATAACAAAACTTTACGACAATATAAACTAAAACAATAAAGCTTCATGTAGACCCAATTAATATGGAGGAAACCTGGGGATTTTCGGGCCCTGAGGCAGTTGCCCGTTTCTCACCGTTGGTAATCCACATCCACCTTTGGCTACGGCCCTGGCTCATAGTTTTGATCTCTTTCTGATTATTTTATCGATGTATCGTCCTTTATATTGTTTCTTTTTTTCCACAGAATTTTTTTTCACATGTCCCCCTAATCCTCTTCCATATATTTGTAACAGTGGACATTTACAAATATACGTTTCATGATTCAATACGAACAGTTTTTTTTTTTTTTTGGA
>NW_019492658.1:0-404 GCF_002814215.2 Seriola lalandi dorsalis | reverse complement strand
TTTAGGTCAGATGTACTTAATAATAGGTTTGCTTTGCAACAGTTTCCATTAATGCAAATCAACTTAAATTTTCCAATTTCCAATTATTCAATTATTTGCTTTATCCAAAGGTAAAATATTGCTAATTAACAACCTAATAGAATGGGTGCAGGAAAAAGTTTTTGTAATAACCTTAGTGTGTCACTATAGTTTGTTAAATGTAATTAAAATAATTTACAAACTATTTAAATCTTAACCCATTTATACCGGATGCTGCGTAGCGCCCCTCCCGCTGGTTGCTGCGTAGCGCAGCATTGTTGATTCCTCGTCATTTTCATGATATATTTATACTTATTTTACATATTTATATGCTGCATGCGTCATGAAAATGACAAGGAATCAACAATGCTGCGCTACGCAGCACG
>NW_019492657.1:0-404 GCF_002814215.2 Seriola lalandi dorsalis | reverse complement strand
GTCAAATAATTGTCAAAAACTTCATATGAAAGATGTATGGAGGAGAGAGAGCTCTCCACTCAGGGTTACTCGGTTAACCTACTGATTTCTGTGTCCACCACTGTTAGTAAGACTGAGTCATTCACAGACAAATTGTTTGAACTCTTTATTTTATTTTTTATCACCTCTCAGAGAATATACAAGCAAATGATCAGTCAAAAATAGCATAATAATTTTCTATGTAAATTGCTTTTATTGACATTTTTCTATGTCTTCCAGTATTGTCTGGTGATGATCATTGTTGCACAATGTTACGTTACCCATAGTTACATTTGTTGGGTCTGAGCTCTATTAGTAACTGGAAATCATTATTACTCGGCCTCACACGGGGCAATCATTAGTACTCGGCCTCACCCGGGCGGCAC
>NW_019492656.1:0-404 GCF_002814215.2 Seriola lalandi dorsalis | reverse complement strand
TAATATTTGCTCTCAGCCAATAACAGCGAGCTGGTGGAGCGTCTGGAGGGTGTGGTCTCCGTGTGGACCAATCAGATCAAGCAGGCGCTGACGGAGAGCGAGCAGCTGAGGAAGGAGGCCGATGACGTCGGACCGTCGGCTGAGCTGGAGCACTGGAAGAGGCGCATGGTCACCTTAAACAGGTGAACGTTACAGAAGCTCTTCTTCTTCTTTGGTGTTTGTTTGTGCTACGCCATGATCAAATACACCTCCAGAGATCAGCTGATCCCAGCTCGTCTTTGACTCAGCTGTCGTCTCCTCGAATCACATTTCACTCCAAAGTTTAGTCACGTGTCGTCCACGTCTCCTATAATCTGAGTTTATGATTCTTCTTCCTCTAATTCGTTGTGTTTAATCTCACGTCC
>NW_019492655.1:0-404 GCF_002814215.2 Seriola lalandi dorsalis | reverse complement strand
GTGTGTGTGTGTGTGTGTGTGTGTGTGTGTGTGTGTGTGTGTGTGTGTGTGTGTGTGTGTGTGTGCGTCTGCACCGGAGTCTTTTGGACACTTGAAATAAAGCCAATTGTGAAATTAAGATTTACCGTTATAATATCCTCAGTGTTTGTTACACTGCATTAAACATGAGCTGAAAAATAAAAATGCATTAAAAATGTGTGTTTGCGATGCCATGACGTGTTTGCGTAAGGTCTGTGTGTTTGTGGCCCTCGCCTGATGAAGTGATAAAGTAAAAGACTTGCACTCTGATCGCTAACAGATGCTTCAGTCTCTCTCCTCGCCTCCCGTCAGATCTCTCTCTCTCTCTCTGCCTCTCATTTCCCTGCCTTTCCCTCTCCGTTTCCATCTCTCTCTCTCTCTCTCTC
>NW_019492654.1:0-405 GCF_002814215.2 Seriola lalandi dorsalis | reverse complement strand
ACTGAGAAATGCAGAATAGGTGGAAGGCACTGAAAAATAAATTGTGGGTGGTCCACAAACCGCTTGGATCAGGGCGATATGATGGAAGCTGACATTGTCCTGTACTGTCACATATCAGTGCTACTCTGCATCAACCATGTGGTCAGCTGGTATCACTGTGTTGATAGATAGATAGATAGATAGATAGATAGATAGATAGATAGATAGATAGATAGATAGATAGATAGATACTTTATTAATTAATTAATTCATGTGTTTGTTAGCTCATTGTTGTTAATAATAACAATAACTAATAAAAACTGTTAATAATAAATAAACAATAATACTCCTCATAGTCCACTTCCTCTGGCTGAGGTGTTGTATAGCCTGATGGCAGTGGGAACAAAGGATCTCATGAACCTCTCT
>NW_019492653.1:0-531 GCF_002814215.2 Seriola lalandi dorsalis | reverse complement strand
CCAGGCGTCAAAAGCGAAGGGGTGCTTGAGAATGTTGACTAGATCCCTGTTGTTGTGGATCTTGGTGGTAATAACCAGTTGTTCCTCAGCCGTGGGTTTGTCCCCAAGCAGCTCCAGAATCAGACAAGTCACAAAATGGGGTGGCTGACATAGTGTTAGTGGTTGTGCTAATGCTAACTCTCTCTCACTGTACTGACAAGGTTTCAGGTTTATTTAGCCCCGCCCCCTGTCCCCACAAGTTGACAGGATTGGTTCCTTAAGTTTGTGACGTATGAAACCCTGGCTGTCTGAATCTGTTTTTATGAGACTGTCACTGGTTCCCTGCAGTTCATGGGGGAAACACTCAGTCATGGCGTTAACTGTTTATTACGCTCATGATATGTCTAATATCATATTATATTATGTGTTATATAAATATATTATATATTTATATATTTATATATAAATATAAAAGACCATGTGGACATGTTAACAAGGTTTAAAACTGGATTTTAACCAGAGGGGGTGTTAAGAAGAGGTTGATAAGAAGAC
>NW_019492652.1:0-405 GCF_002814215.2 Seriola lalandi dorsalis | reverse complement strand
AAACACACACACACACACACACACACACACACACACACACACACACACACACACAGACCAAGAGATAAAACACACACAAAACCAACTGTAGCTGTGCAAACAAACACCTACATTTAAACATGCGGAGCTGGCCAAGGCTGAAAGCAAATTAAGTGCCTTAAATGTCAAATTAAAGCATCAAAATTGATTTAAAAGTCAACCAAAGATTATTTTTAGGTTACTCTGTTAATTATTTTTGGTCAAAATTCAAGTATTTAAAGATAGCCCCACGGTGGAGCTTCATTTGGCCGTCATTAGGCTGCTTTTTATGACAAAGAGGAACCCAGAAAATAATTTTATTTAATTACATTGTTTTGGTTGGTAGACCTTCTTACCTAATGAAGGTCTGAAAGCCAAAAGAATAGT
>NW_019492651.1:0-405 GCF_002814215.2 Seriola lalandi dorsalis | reverse complement strand
GAGTTAGCTTCAGATTTAGCATACAGCCACAATTTTCTCAACTAATTCTATGGTATTTCCCAAAATGTCAAACTATTTTTTAAATGTAATCCTCATTTTTCACATTACTTTCATTCTTTTTCTCCTTACTACACTCTCCAAACATTTAAATGTCCTGTTCTGTTATGTTTGACTCTTTTTCTTTTTTTTCTGACTAATTGCTGCCCTGACCTGTTTATTCCCACAGGCATCACTGCAGTTGCACACAAACACACACACGTCCGCGTGTACAGTGAAGTAATGAGCCTACATCGCATCATCATGAATCATAGCTCTGCAGCAGATGGCAGCGGGTGAGCGCAACAGTCTGCCATCCCGCCGGCTGCTGAGACCCACAGCAGAGAGGACACAATGTGGTCTCTTCAG
>NW_019492650.1:0-405 GCF_002814215.2 Seriola lalandi dorsalis | reverse complement strand
TGAGAAGAAACACTGATACTTGCTGGTACGTTCAGTTATAACCACGTCCAAAAGTGATAT
The DNA here is from genome assembly GCF_002814215.2 of Seriola lalandi dorsalis. Classification (NCBI taxonomy): domain Eukaryota; kingdom Metazoa; phylum Chordata; class Actinopteri; order Carangiformes; family Carangidae; genus Seriola; species Seriola lalandi. The sequence continues at coordinate 345 of NW_019492650.1, read as the reverse complement.
TCAACAAGGTGAAGTGTGAACAATATGATCACATGACTGCAATAAAAAAGAAATATTTCTGAATAGGATAGGATATATTGTAAAGTAGATGAATTATCATTATTAACTGTTATGAACATGTGATGCAGATAAAACAGTTAAAGTTGATGTCAGATGAGTCAGAACGACTGAAATGTTCAAAAATTATAAATCATAATTATAATCATGGAAATAATTAACAGTGTGTGGATCATCGTTCTAATCAAAGACATCAGAGATATTTAATTCTTATTTCCAGTTATCGTCAGTCTTTTCCAGTTTTTCAAGTGATCTGATTGGTCACTATTTTGGCTGTTGACAGGTTTT
>NW_019492649.1:0-405 GCF_002814215.2 Seriola lalandi dorsalis | reverse complement strand
GTCCGCCGAGGAGGGGCTTCTCCAGCTGAACCGTGAGTCTCACCTGTTTTGCCTTTTCTTTGTGGGGGGGGGGGCGCACCGCACTGCACCGCACCGCACCGCAACTGAGCATCACCCGGGCCTGCAACAGTGTTTTTTATTTATTTATTTATTTATTTTTTCTTCCAATTTATTGTGTGCGTGCGTGCGTGAGTGAGTGAGTGGTTAAAGTGTTGCTGGTATATTCGTTGATTAGTATTTAATTGATATAGGGTTTGTTAAGGACATTTAAAGGTGAAGAGCCACTATTTTTTTCAAAAGTCAATTAACAATGGCTCAGTTATCTTCTTATCTCGTTTGAATATGATTTTGGGCACTGTTTATTTAGGCTGCTTGTTTGTTTCTTTTTAAGTCTAACTTGTGTTA
>NW_019492648.1:0-405 GCF_002814215.2 Seriola lalandi dorsalis | reverse complement strand
TCAATGTGACTAGAACCACCTATAGTAGAGAAGACTTTTCATATCACAATCTTGTCTGATGGAAATTATGTTTATATACAACTACCTGAACATAATCCAGCCAATGATTACGTTGCCACCACAACGAGGTGCATATCGATGTGTTATTGTGGTTTCTGATGCCTTTAGATCGAATATTTTGTTGCCATGGGTAAAACAAAACCAAAATGTTTAAAATATTATTGATACAATGTACAAATGAAATACTTAATGTGGCATTGAACAAAAAGCAAATCTGTGTTGGCTAATATTGTTATTGTAATAATAGAAAAGTGACTGGGGATCACAACATTAAAAACTATTTGGAGATTTAAGGAATCGTGGGAGCTCCATGATGTGGCTGTAAATGAGCAGACTTTAATATGT
>NW_019492647.1:0-405 GCF_002814215.2 Seriola lalandi dorsalis | reverse complement strand
GACAATGACAAAGGCTTTGGGCTGTGAAGGAAGATTCCTCCATACGTCAGGTGTTTCTTTCTTCATCTTGTTCATATTTCTTCAAAAAAGCAGCATGTACTTTAAACCAGAACCTCAGCACATACGTGCAGCACTGAGGTACATAAATCATGCATAAGAATGATAAACTCAAAGTAGGAATTACTTATTTGTAAATAATAATACCAATTTGCATGCACAGATAATCCAGTACAAGTACCAATATGTGCTAAGTTCTGTACTAAGTAACATGTTGCATCACACTATAGACCAGTGGTTTACAAACTGGGGGTCAAGGTGATATAAGTTTTTCCTCTGAAAATGATTCATATAACAAAACACGAAAAATCACTCTTTGGTTAAGCTGCTCACAACCAATACACACAA
>NW_019492646.1:0-405 GCF_002814215.2 Seriola lalandi dorsalis | reverse complement strand
CATGAGTGTGTTTCCACATGTGTGCAGCGGCCGTGCTTGTAAGTGCATTAAGGACACAGAGCCATACATTTTGGGTGACCTTTGCAGATGAGAAAATTTATTTCACACAAACCCTTGTGACCACACTGATACGGAAAATATAATTTGGGCTTAAGTAGTCAGCATTCAGGCCATGGAGATAACCAGCCATTCAATTAAAAAAAAATAAAATTCAGCACTGGGGCTGAGAACTTCCTTCGTCCCTGTCTGTCTCTCCGTCTGTCTCTCCGTCTGTCTCTCTGTCTGTCTCTCTGTCTGCCTGCGAAGAGCTACATGATGAATTTTGTGCACTGGGGCTTTGTGTGAGTACATTGTTTTGTTCACTTCCTTTGCATTTAACTCATCATTATATTACATCACCCTCCG
>NW_019492645.1:0-405 GCF_002814215.2 Seriola lalandi dorsalis | reverse complement strand
GAATAAATTACATAACTGAGTAGCTCACTTTGATGCACATTAGCCTCAGGCAGTTAGTGAGTGAAGCTAGCATTCACTCTTCTGAGGTTGGAGGTTACACTCCCACTGGGGCCATTTGAAATAAAACTGTAATCACTCATGGCCTCAGATAACAGAAGTACTCACTGCTCTCACACTGACACACACTGTTTAATAATTCCACAATCAATGTTCCTGCTGTTATCAGCTGATTTCACACTGGAGATCTCTTACAGCTGTGGATACAGACAGGTGAACTCAGCTCAGCTGTGAGACTGAATCAAGACAGTTCAGATCTGATGAGTGATATTTAGAGAAGTCAGAATTTCCTGACCTTTGTCAGCCACTATCTTGGAGGTCTTGAGAAAGAGGCTGCCGTGCTGCAGG
>NW_019492644.1:0-405 GCF_002814215.2 Seriola lalandi dorsalis | reverse complement strand
CAGAAGCCTTTCCTCTGACAGAGTTAGTGACAGTTTGTATTTAAACTAAGCCAGGCTGTGAAGGTGGACTGGTGAGTTCATCAGTTTTCATGTTCAACATGATGATGTTTAACGTCCCCGACAACCTCTGTAGTCTCATTTACACACTCGTTAATAACCGGCCTTTTTTAACAGACGTGAAAGCTTCAAGAATCAGGACTGGAGTATTTACTGATGAATTTCATGTCGTAGAATAAAAGGTAAAAATGTCTTGAGCTTGTATGAAACACAGACCTGATTTCAGTCATTCAGTAATAATTAATTGCCTTGTTTTAGGACTCATTCCTGCAGCACACACATATATAGATATATATAGATATTTATATATATCTATATATATATATCTATATATCTATATATATATAT
>NW_019492643.1:0-405 GCF_002814215.2 Seriola lalandi dorsalis | reverse complement strand
CACTCACATGAGACGATTCAGACGATTTGACAAAGCAATATTTCCCAAAATTGAAATGGAAACACTTTTATGCCCCAGGGATCCAGATTTTGTCACGTTCAATTGGGATGATATCGCAGCTCGCTTTATTTGTATCACATCGATGGAAACACAAAACATTCACATTTGTGTTTTGTCAACTTTTTGAGAAAAAATCTTCTGTTTTGCTTAGCTTTAGCTTATAAAATGTGATGCATTGTTGTAGATAAAATGACCAAGGTGGTTAATTAAAAGAAGCACAATATGTAGTACAAGATTAAGGTCCTGCTTGTTTATTAATTACAAAAAAAAGTACATTTACTTGTAACATACAAATTTTAAGACTGTGATACTGATACTTCACTTAAGTAACAGATACATCTTCTG
>NW_019492642.1:0-405 GCF_002814215.2 Seriola lalandi dorsalis | reverse complement strand
TTTCTTTCTTTTTTTTTTTTTTTTTTTTTTTTACCACACTCATCGGTGCAGAACAGAAAGCTAAGGGCAGTGTTTTTCTTCCTCTCCAATGTGTGCCAAAACCCTGAGGTGTGGTACTGCATGGAGAGCTCTTCTCACAACGGAGTGGTTATTTTATAGTGGCTGTGTTATTCAGTGTTCACTCATGCTACAATTTGTTCTCTGGGCCTTAACCATTCTCTGGTGTGAGGTGCCCAACTCACTGCCTGCACACAGGCCGAACAAACGGGCAGCAGGGCAGCGACCAATGAGGGGTCCTCGCTGGTCCTGTGGGGTGGATTCATTAGGACGCAGTTGCACAAAGAAAATTATCTTTTAGAATTAGACTGTGTGTGTGTGTGTGTGTGTGTGTGTGTGTGTGTGTGT
>NW_019492641.1:0-522 GCF_002814215.2 Seriola lalandi dorsalis | reverse complement strand
GCTTTGTCACATTAAGCCTGCTCATCCATCATACAGATGCATCCGCACATGAAAATACACACAGCACAGTTAGGGATGGGAATTGATAAGATTTTATGGATGGGAATTGATAAGCATTTATTAATGGCAATTTATTGATACCTCTTTCTTTATTTCTTTATCAAATCTTTATAAAGAATTGATAATTCTTTATAAAAAAAAAAAGGTTGACTTTTAGCTCATACTCACACTTGACTTAGCTTTGGCTATACAATATAAACATGAGCCTATAGGCTATGGATGCACTTTATTATTAATTTCCCTTCAGAAATGTTCAAATATAGAAATACTATTTATGGGGCGTCGTGTAGCGTAGTGGTTTAAGCAGGCGCCCCATGTGTAGAGGCTACAGTCCTCGCTGCAGTCGGCCCCGGTTCGAATCCCGCATCGGACGGCCTTTCACTGCATGTCATTCCCCCTCTCTCTGCCTCCCCGTTTCCTGTCACTCTCCACTGTGCTGTCCATTAAAGGCATAAAAGCCCC
>NW_019492640.1:0-405 GCF_002814215.2 Seriola lalandi dorsalis | reverse complement strand
ACACACACACACACACACACACACACACACACTTCAAAAGCCGGGGCTGGCTGGGATCACTGCTGCCCTCTCCTCCCACCCTCTTGACCTTTAACCTCCATCTCTTCATTCTTCCGTCTCGCCGTCTCGCTGTGCCCATCTCTGTCTTTCATCTTTCTCACATTTGTTTCTCCCTCAGTTTGATTTTTGCTTTTCCGTCATCTTTTGGGTATCGATCCATTTTTCTTTCTTTTAAATTGTTATTTATTAAAGTTAACAAAAATGTGCGTTTGTTAAGGTGCAAAATGAAGCGAAGCCAAAGCAGAGTGGAAGCCAGCTGAGAGGAGAGAGCTGGAGAGAGGCGGTGAGATCATGGAGCCCAGGTGAACTAGAGGAGCTGACGACCCTCCACTGTGAGCCGGTCGT
>NW_019492639.1:0-551 GCF_002814215.2 Seriola lalandi dorsalis | reverse complement strand
TATAGAAGCTAGAGCTGATCTATAATCACACTACACATGGACACAGACCTTTACACTGGAGGAGCTTTAACTAACTGCACAACAACTGTGATCTTCTTCCTGCTGCAGGATGTTCCTGACCTGATCCAGCATCTATGTACCTGTCCTCTCCAGCTCTGCATTATACAGACACTCAGCTCTTATACTGCACATACCACAGAGTCTGTCACAACACAGCATTCCTTTCTCATCCATAACATTTTCATGATGTGAAGCTCCAGGTTGATGTGTGTACACTGTGCTCAGGTTCCTCCGGGTGAGAGACATAACATTTTCTTAGACACAGGAGCAGTGGGACCACACACCCACACACACACACACACACACACACACACACACACACACACACACACACACACACACACACACCAACACACACTTATATCCACACAGTGTGGGTTCAGTGGGGAGCTGTGATACCTGCTCTGGCATAATGGGGCACTAAATCATGCATGTATTCATGCAGCTCAGCAGCACAGAGGACACCATGATCTCTGTGTCAAACACTGCTG
>NW_019492638.1:0-430 GCF_002814215.2 Seriola lalandi dorsalis | reverse complement strand
TATGCCCTACTATACTATGATGTTTTTATGACTTTTTATGCCTTACTATACAATGACCTTTTATGCCTTACTATACTATGTCATTTTTATGACTTTTTATGCCTTACTATACAATGACCTTTTATGCCTTACTATACTATGTCATTTTTATGACTTTTTATGCCTTACTATACAATGACCTTTTATGCCTTACTATACTATGTCATTTTTATGACTTTTTATGCCTTAATATACAATGACTTTTTATGCCTTGCTATACTATGACGTTTTTATGACTTTTTATGCCTTACTATAAGATTAGTTTTTATTACTTACTATACTATGTTGTTTTAATGACTTTACAAGCCTTAATATACAATTATGTTTTTATGACTTTTTATGCCTTACTATACTATGACTTTTTTTCACTTTTTATGCCTTACTATAGTAT
>NW_019492637.1:0-405 GCF_002814215.2 Seriola lalandi dorsalis | reverse complement strand
TTGTTTTTTTCAACCCTCTGATACCTTGGTTGTCATGGTTACAATAATGTCCTCGTACCTAGAGTGGCTTATCATCGACATGGTTACTCGAATGACGGTTGGGTTTAGGCACATAAAGCTACTTGGTTAGGTTTAGGAAAAAGATGGCGATTTGGGTTCGAATAAGAACTTTTTTCCGCATTAGACCATCTTTGTTGTCATGGTTACAATGATAACAACGTGGTTAATTTGTCGAACGGTCATGGATGATAGAAACGACATAAACTGCTGGTTTCACACCGAACTCTCCCGTGTCATATTCCTGTGTTTTGTTTACCCATCCGTCCACCCCTACCTCATCCTGACGAGGACTTTGTCTCTCTTTATACTACGTCACCGCACTTTTGCGACTGCGAGATGTCGCCT
>NW_019492636.1:0-405 GCF_002814215.2 Seriola lalandi dorsalis | reverse complement strand
ACAGTTTATGAAATAACTTACTATACTATTTATTAGTTCTTGTCACTTGACCATCAACTACATTCTGACTGTAGCTGGAAGTAAAGTGTTTGTAGTGACTAAAGTATAAACTACGAATAAGCCTCATCAGCTCCAGAAAAAAATCAGTCTCTGGAGCTTGTGAAAACATTTTTTGTCAAACTTCTATTTTCTAAGATGAAATAAATAGTTTTGTTTGTCCTGACTGTGTGGTCATGTAGTTGCTAGTGTAGACTGATGTATTACCATGCCACAATGACATAAACTTGACAAAAATACACGAACATAAATCCTCACTGTGATGGATTTCCTGTCTGTGTGCTGTTTCAAGCCAGGGAGGAGGAGGAGGAGGAAACACTGGTTTGGAAAATGTCTGACAGATGAGGG
>NW_019492635.1:0-405 GCF_002814215.2 Seriola lalandi dorsalis | reverse complement strand
ACACACACACACACACACACACACACACACACACACACATACACACTACACGTTAGGTAACCAAGAAGGTATGAGTTCTCCAAATGCAGCAAGAACTGGGAATGGCAATGTCATGACACAAAGGTTGTGTTCATACCAAGCCCCGTTAATCTGTGGTGAAACTGATTCAAGATCAGAAGATCAAATGAGACTTTGTACTGCAGTGATGTATCTCATGATAAAAATAAAACCCACCGGGAAAGTAGATGTGTTGTTTTATCCGAGCAAATTACAGAACATAAAAGTTTTAAAGATCCAGTGTGAACTGTGGCATGGTGATCACCTCTAACAGGTCTAAAGGTATTGATCATCGTAGCTTAGAGCTCCTCCTTCTACTCCCATGAGGAAAAAAAGAGCATGAAGGCA
>NW_019492634.1:0-405 GCF_002814215.2 Seriola lalandi dorsalis | reverse complement strand
ATGACTTTTTATGCCTTAATATACTATGATGATTTTTTGACGTCTTATGCCATACTATACTATGACGTTTTTTGTCACTTTTATGCCTTACTATACTCTGTTGTTCCATACCTTAGCATACTATGTTGTTTTATTGACGTTTTATGCCATACTATACTATGATGATTTTTTGACGTTTTATGCCATACTTATACTATGACGTTTTATGGCATTTTTATGGGTTATCATATTATATCATTTTTAGCTATTTTTATGCCTTACTATACTCTGTTGTTCTATGCCTTAGCATACTATATTGTTTTAATGACTTTTTATACCATAATAAATGAATATGTTTTTATGACCTTTTATGCTATAATAAATGAATATGTTTTTTTGACGTTTTATGCCATACTATACTATGTT
>NW_019492633.1:0-405 GCF_002814215.2 Seriola lalandi dorsalis | reverse complement strand
CCCCCCCAGCGACCAGCAGGTGGCAGCATCCACCTGACAACACGGCTGACACACATCAGTGAACCAGAATCAGACAAGTTCCAGCAGTTTGAGGGAGTCGTCAGTGAAACTGTCAGAACTGATGTCGCTGCAGAACAACAGAACCATAGAACAACAGAACAGAACCACAGAAAAACAGAACAACAGAACAACAGAAACACAGAATAACAGAACAACAGAACCACAGAACAGAACCACAGAACAACAGAACCACAGAACAACAGAACAACAGAACAGAACCACTGAATAACAGAACAACTGAACCAAAGACCAACAGAACAGAACCACAGAACAACAGAACCACAGAAAAACAGAACAACAGAACAACAGAAACACAGAATAACAGAACAACAGAACCACAGAACA
>NW_019492631.1:0-405 GCF_002814215.2 Seriola lalandi dorsalis | reverse complement strand
CCGTCAGTGTATATAAAAGCACAAACTCAGAACAGTGGATCAGCATTTCAGAGTTCGTCTCCTGTGCTGCTGTGAGTAAGGTAGCCCCGCTCTCTCGTTTTCATCTCTGGCATAAATCGCTCAACACTTTGAACCAAAGGGGCTCTGCCTGTGGCTGGGTCAGGCGGGGGAGTTAACATGTGCTTTGAAGCCGTTCCTTTGTGGGGCCCCATGAGGCTACCAATCCAGCCCGTCTCTGAAGCCCCACCTCTGGGGGAGATTTAAAAACCAGCTCACATTGCTGCTACTGCTGCTGCTGCTGCTGCTGCTGCTGCTGCTGCTGCTGCTGCTGCGGGCATCTCAGGCCTCCAAAGCTGTGGAGAATCGAAGCTTCGGCAGGAATTCAAGTGCTAACAGTCATGGATG
>NW_019492630.1:0-496 GCF_002814215.2 Seriola lalandi dorsalis | reverse complement strand
AAAATATATCAGATTTCAGGTAAAAACACTCAGAGAAACCAAATCCTGCAAGGTTTGGATGGTGGGTCCAGGTGGGCGGGGCTTGGTGACTGCTTTGTTGTGACATCACAAAGTTCCAGAAGTCCTGACGGCTGGTTTTAAGGCTCAGTTTCTGAATACAGGCTGTGTGCATTTCTCTGTGGAAGAGAAGAGCAGAGTGAAGAAGGAAGAATGAACGACCTCACGCAGCTGATGTCAGCGTGTGATGACAGTGACGTCTGATTGGTTGTTGCAGGGCATGGTGATGGTCAGTCCCAAGATGAACCCGACCATCTGCTGTCAGTTCGAAGCCGCCATCGTCCTGCTCTTCCACGCCAAGACTTTCCGCCGGGGGTCACAGGTCACCGTGCACGTGGGCAACGTCAGGCAGACGGCCACCGTGGAGTGCCTTCACGGAAAGGTCGGTGGGTAGACGACATGAAGCGTGTGATCGGTTCTCTGCCGTGTGTGTGTCACT
>NW_019492629.1:0-405 GCF_002814215.2 Seriola lalandi dorsalis | reverse complement strand
TCTCCAGCGTGTTCTGGTTCTGCCCTGAAGCCTCCTACCAGCTGGACTTGCCCGGAAAACCTCCTAAACCTAACCAGATCCGCCTCAACCGGCTCCTCTTGTCTTACCCTATCTCTAAGGTGAGCGCAGCCACCCTGCGGAGGAAACTCATTTCAGCCGCTCGTATCCACAATCTCATTGTTTTGGTCGCTACCGAACGCCCGTGGCGACCAGTGAGGGCTGGAACGTACATCGACTGGTAAATCAGGGCTTTGCCTTCCAGCTCAGCTCCCTCTTCACCACGACGGTCCGGTACAATGCCTGCTTCACTGCTGATGCTTCACTAATCCGCCTGTCAGTCTTCTGCTCCATCCTAGCCTCACTTATGAACAAGACCCCAAGGTCATCTAATGCCCCCCCCCCCCC
>NW_019492628.1:0-455 GCF_002814215.2 Seriola lalandi dorsalis | reverse complement strand
GACAGACAGGCAGACAGACAGACAGACAGACAGACAGACAGGCAGACAGGCAGACAGACAGACAGGCAGACAGACAGACAGACAGGCAGACAGACAGACAGACAGACAGACAGACAGACATGCTGTATCTGACCCTGGATGGTGCGTCTACCTGCTGGATGCTCAGGTTGATGCAGTGCAGGGTGCTCTGAAGGCGTGGGGAGACAGGAGGGACAGACAGGTCAGCAGGACAGGTCTCCTCCTCCTCCTCCTCCTCTTCTGGGCTTGAGGTTACATCTCCTCCTTCTCTCAGCAGGGAGCCAGTTACCTCCTCCTGCTCCTCCTCCTCCTCCTGGTGAACAGCAGCCCTGTCTCTGCACCTGGAGATCACCACACACATTTTAGCTGTTTATTCCACTGCAGGAACTGTTTAGAGAACAGCAGAACATTCTCATTGATCAGTCCATGGTATATGT
>NW_019492627.1:0-405 GCF_002814215.2 Seriola lalandi dorsalis | reverse complement strand
CCTTCAGTATGTTTACCATCAGTGTGCTTCTCAGTACAATTACTACAAAAATATATTTATATTTTATTATCAGTAATATTAAACATGTCCTGACCTCCAAACAACCATCATTTCCTCCTCCTCATCATCAATTCATCGTTTTAATAACCTTCACCATTCTTCCCATACTCATTTTATCTAGATTAAATCACTGTTGCTTGTTGACTCTTTTGGAGGCAAATTATTCTCAATACTTCAAGCTGAAGTTCTGACCTGTAAAGTCAGGGCTTCTCAGCCAGTTATACATGATTTTGATTTTAAAGGGACAATTTTGTTGCCAACAAAGTAATTCAAAGTCACTATGTTGTTGGGGTTTGACAGGAAGCAGGGAAAATGCAGCACAGTTCTTTTTTTTTTTTTTTTTTT
>NW_019492626.1:0-1220 GCF_002814215.2 Seriola lalandi dorsalis | reverse complement strand
AAACACACCAGTTACATTAGAGACACATATGATTTCATAGACAAAATTAAAAACTTACAGATTCCGGCAGATTTGATCCTTTTCACTATCGACATTGATAGTCTTTATACAAATATAGACATTAGAGAGGGCATTCAATCAGTTAAGAACATTTTTGCTAAAAAATTATGATAAAAAAAGACCGGATAAAGAATTATTACAATTATTAGAGATTAATTTAACAAAAAATGATTTTGAATTCAATGGTGAGTATTTTTTACAAATTAAGGGCACAGCAATGGGCAAGAAATTTGCGCCCGCATATGCCAACATTTTTATGGCAGATTGGGAAGCAGGAGCCCTACAACAGTGTGAAAAAAGACCCATCCACTATTATAGATATTTAGATGACATCTGGGGTATTTGGACACATTCAGAGGATGATTTTAAGCTTTTCCTGAACACTCTTAATAACTTTAATCCGTCTATTAAATTAAAATACACTTCAAATCACAATTCTATTGACTTCCTGGACACAACAACATTTAAAGGACCCAAATTTAATGACACCAATAGATTAGATATTAAGGTTTTTTTTAAAGAGACGGATACTCATGCTTTGCTCCATAAGACCAGCTTTCACCCTAAACACACTTTTGCAGGTCTAATCAAATCTCAATTATTACGGTTCCACAGGATCTGCACCCAAAATGAGGATTTTAAAAAGGCCACTGGGGTGCTCTTTTCTGTATTGGCCCGCAGGGGGTACTCCAGGACCTTCCTAAGAAACTCCTTCAAAAAGTTCCTCCAAATTAAGCCCAATAATGTGTCCTCTATTATTCCTTTTATCACCACCTACTCGGCATCCACGGTGAAGCTGGTCAGAGAAATCAGGAATAACTTTGAAGACTCCAGGAAAGGAAGGGAACTCCTCCAGAACCACAGGATCATTGCTGCATTCAGGAAAAACAAAAATTTAAAGGATTACCTGGTGAAAGCCAAAATTAAACCACTAATAGATTCCAAATTAAAGGGTAATACTGAATTCTTTAAACAGCAAGTATGGGTGTCTAATAAAAATAATAAAAATGTATATAAAATTGAGAATCAGGGAAATATTTCATCCAAAAATTGTGTATATATCATCATTTGTAAACAATGTGGACTACAGTATGTTGGTGAAACAGGAAACACAATCCGAATCAGATTCACACAACATAGATATAATATTTTGAAGAGAA
>NW_019492625.1:0-405 GCF_002814215.2 Seriola lalandi dorsalis | reverse complement strand
TCATTTCCCGCTGGTACGAAGTGATATTTTCTCATAGCAGAGCGCTGTGAGCACATATCGTCTCTGATGTATGTGTACTGTTGGTTAAACAGATGGGTTAAAGACATAACACATGCTGAACCAGAATGACAAAATGAAAGAAAGGATTTGGAGGATTACCACTTTTAGATTCAAATCTTTACAGTTCATTCGTGCCAGCGGACAGAGCAGATGTGGGCATACAGACACACACACACACACACACACAAAAACACAAACACACACACTGCCCAGTTTCTCTGGGAAACCAATGTTTATAAGCAGCACAGCACTTCCAAAACCAGAGAAACACTTATCCACCCCAATGATGTCATGTGGATATGTTTGCCTAGAGGTGTGTGTGTGTGTGTGTGTGTGTGTGTGTGT
>NW_019492624.1:0-405 GCF_002814215.2 Seriola lalandi dorsalis | reverse complement strand
GCCCCGAGAACAGGCAGACCAAGACCAGGAAGGGGCAAGGCAGATTCGTGGTCAAAAACAGAAGGGCTGAAGTTTTTACCAGGGCAGAGACAAGGCGGGTAGGTCAGGAGCAGGCAGGGTCGGAACCGGGAGATCAGTCGAAGGGTGATCGCTGGAGAGTCTTGCATGAGGACAAAGAACAATCTGGCAGTGAGTGTGGAGGAGATTGGAGCTTGATTGCTGAAGAGCTGCAGCTGAGTGAACAGGTGAATGGAGTGACTGACGAGGTGGGTGTGGCTGGCAGCTGGGGTGAGCAAGGGAGTGATGACTGAAGAACTACTGAAGGCAGGTATGTATGGAGGACAAACCATGACAATTTCAATCATTTACTTTCAGTTTCATTCAGTCGTAGAGGCTCATCCTGAC
>NW_019492623.1:0-405 GCF_002814215.2 Seriola lalandi dorsalis | reverse complement strand
CACGTCCAATTGGACTTCCTGTTTTTCAAATTTCAAAATAAAACAGTTTTCTTTTGTGTTTCAGTAAGCTGCATTAAGAGTTCTAATAGCGCCATCTACCGTACTTTTATTGTAGATCACTGCTATGTGGAAAGACAAAAATAAAAACATGATTTCCATTTTGTCTTGACTTTGTAAATATGGATGTACTTAGTTGGCTAATCACATATGAAATAGTTACCTGGAGAAAGCCTGGGAGAAAAAAGACATTTCTCAGGATAAAATGTAGACATGTGGCTGTGGCTATTGATATAGAGTCCTTAAGCCTTCTTTATGTTTGTCAGTGTGCTGTGTCGGCCAGCCGTGATCGTATAGTGGTTAGTACTCTGCGTTGTGGCCGCAGCAACCCCGGTTCGAATCCGGGTC
>NW_019492621.1:0-405 GCF_002814215.2 Seriola lalandi dorsalis | reverse complement strand
ATAACTCATAAATCAAGCCTATAATCTTAATACATTATCAAGAATAAAAAAAAAAAGGTGGATCATGCAGGATTTCACTGGATATAACTAAAGTTACACTTCCTGCTAATTAAACACCATGTTGCCCTTCAAAGTACACCTCATTTACATGACACTTACATATGTGAATTTTAATTACATTCACCTAATTATAGTATTTGATGATTCATCTGTCGTTTAAAGGTAGCCAGGTGACGATGCAGTGTGTGTGTGTTTGTGTGTGTGTTTCTTCCTGCCGATCCACCTGTCTGTTGATCCCTCATCATGCTCTCCTCTATGGTGCTGCTGTTACTCTCTCTCTCTCTCTCTCTCTCTCTCTCTCTGTGGCTCTACCTCCAAGGGCCCCCGAAGGCCCTCGGTTTATTG
>NW_019492620.1:0-405 GCF_002814215.2 Seriola lalandi dorsalis | reverse complement strand
CAATCAATCAATCAATCAATCAATCAATCTCTACTTTCTTATAATTCAACATTTTTCAGTAGAGTCCCTCTGTGCTTAAAACCTGGATTTTCGCAATAAAAGCATGACTGACCTCCCACAAGCTGGAGAGCGCTGACACACTCCTCCTCCACCTCCACCTCCTCTTCCTCCTCCTCCTCCTCCTCCTCCTCCACCTCCACCGTGGTAGGGGCAGCTGGTGGGGCAGAGCTGGTGTCTGGTTCAGGGTCAGGAGGGGGCTCAGCCGTGGCCTCTGATAACGTTTGTGTTGTCATGGTGACGGAGTTTTCTACCTGAGAGGTGAAACAAAGTTTTAACTACAACAGTAACTTCACACACACACACACACACACACACACACACACACACACACACACACACACACAC
>NW_019492619.1:0-405 GCF_002814215.2 Seriola lalandi dorsalis | reverse complement strand
CACACACACACACACACACACACACACACACACACACACACACACACACACACACACACACACACACTCGTTTTAAAATTACATTTGTAAATCGCCCACTGTTCACGTCTTATCCACGTTTTCTACTGAATCAACACAATTAATAACGGACTCAGGTCCAGACTGAGTTCAGCTGCTCGTCCCTCTTAAACCTCTTTTTAAATAACTCCACAAATCCAATTTTAACTACATGTTTTTCCATTTTAATTATTAATTATTATTAAGCTCATTCCCCAAAGGGCTTTACAGAGAGGTTTAAAAGGACAATTCAATAATGAAACCAAATGAAACTGAACAATTGATTGAAAATGAAATGTAAAATAGTGAAAAGCTTAAACTAAATTAGAACATTACTAATGGATTGAA
>NW_019492618.1:0-405 GCF_002814215.2 Seriola lalandi dorsalis | reverse complement strand
CAGGTAGACAGGTAGACAGGTGTCCGTGGAGCCGCAGTAAGAGTGAGTTACAGGGCAAAGTTCACATCCACAGTCCACTGAACACAGCATTTACAGTTCAGTCTGTAATTACTTTACTTTTTAAATTTAAAAACAATCTCTTCACCCTCCCTGAGACACTGAGCAGAGAGAACTGCACGTCTCCGCTGGACCTGCGTCTGTTTCAGGCATTTCAGGACCCCGTCCTCCATCCAAAACCAAATGTGAATAAAGCGCCTGGTACCAGTTCGGGTTCGGTTTTTTTTGCTTAACTGCGTTTGGATGCCAGAAACTAAATAACCGCCATGATTTAGCGCACGTGTTTATTTCTTCTTATGAGGCAAAAATCGAATAAACTGCGCACGAGCGAGACAGAGTCCTCACAGA
>NW_019492617.1:0-405 GCF_002814215.2 Seriola lalandi dorsalis | reverse complement strand
GGGGGTGGATTCCAACTGCACAATAGGAGGGATGGAGGAAAAAGAGATTGGGTACCAGCAATTTCTTCATCTCGACGCTCGTCTCTTTGATTGTAACACAAAGCAACGAGGTGGCTCAGCCAGTTATGCAATAAGCTCAGAGCCGCTTCTTCAACTTCAATTATTTTTAAACATGTTTTTTTTATAATATTTGTTTCCACAAAACAATCATTAGTACACTTCAGATCAATATCTGCTGGTTTAAACACATCCTCGTTGTGCAGATATAAAGGTGAATTTGTCCGTTGTAGAGACGCATTTCTGCTGATTTCTCTTACCAAACATCCCATTCATTCAATCAGCAAAACCAAGTGACTGCTGGCTGTCACAACATATGTTTAATTAAGAACGTCAATGGAAAACAAA
>NW_019492616.1:0-405 GCF_002814215.2 Seriola lalandi dorsalis | reverse complement strand
CGCAGCGCAGCAGTCATTCACAGTAGAAAACATCTCTACTGTTTATTTACTGCCTGATTTTCCTCCGTGTTTTTCAAGTATTCAACAAACAAAAATGTCCAGACTGACATGCACACAGAGAGCGACTGTAAAGAGACTGATGGCGACGGTCCATTGTCAATGTATTTGAAGAACAGAGAGTGGGCCTGACTCAATCTATGCACAGCTCTACAATGATTTTTTTCTTTTACCATTTTAACTTGGTAAAATAATAAAAATTAGTAAATGGCGGTATCTATATATATTTGCTGCCATAAATAAATCAATAAATCAACGTATGGGAAACACTGACCGTGTTGTTGGCTGTAGAGATGTCACACAAAACTATTAAGGGCTTGTTGCTTTTTATTTTACCTTTTGTATTTC
>NW_019492615.1:0-564 GCF_002814215.2 Seriola lalandi dorsalis | reverse complement strand
GGTCATCTAACCTTAAAGAAGTAGGCAGGTGTGTGTGTGTGTGTGTGTGTGTGTGTGTGTGTGTGTCTCGATCGATGGTGATGATGATTTTAATGGAACACATGGGCAGAGACAGGTGGAATGAAGCAGCTCATGTTTCTCAATGGCCACTGAGAGACTACACACACACACACACACACACACACACACACACACACACACACACACACACACACACACACACACATACATCGTGCTGTAGACTAACCAGATGAGAAAATACATTGAACAGGAATGTGATTTGTTTTTCTCTTCCACGAATGAAAACCTAAACTTTTCAAACAGGCCTTGAATGCATCACGATGCCGCTTGATGTTTGAGGCATCGCTGCTCCATGATGGAGGGCAGGAGGTCCTCCATACAGCCCCGCCAACGCTATCCCAGCATGCACGGCTGTTTTGGTTCACAACCCTGTTGTCTCCTCCCCCTCCCCTTCCTCTTTCTCTCCATCAGTTGTTTTATTCTGTTAAATAACTTCCTGCCTCTCCCCTCCTCTCCTCCACCGCTGTCAACATCTTCATGTCT
>NW_019492614.1:0-405 GCF_002814215.2 Seriola lalandi dorsalis | reverse complement strand
AACATGTTTACTGACTTTAATTTTACAAACATAGTCGATTAATTTCCAAAATCATAGTTGGTGCAGAGAAATCACTCTCAGAGTTACTTCTGCTGTTTCCAGATATTCTGAAAGATATTTTCTGGTGCTGAAACCAAACACTTGGAGAACGTGAGATTTACAGCAAGATATTTAATTTTTACAAAACGTAGTCACTCACAGCGCCCCCCTGTGGCCAAACACTTTAACGTCTTTGAAGATGCTGCACTCACACAAGCTGCTGCGCTGATAAGAGTATTTCTTACACAGTGATTTTAAATTATATCTGTACTGTAGCACCACCTACTGGTGAAAGGCCATTATCTTTGCTCAGTTATGAATATTTCTGGTTACTCAGTCAATGGGGAATGTACCAAGAATGATTCT
>NW_019492613.1:0-405 GCF_002814215.2 Seriola lalandi dorsalis | reverse complement strand
CTCTCTCTCTCTTCTTTCTCTGTCTCTTTCTTTAGCTCGCTCGTTCACTTTGTTTCTCTTTCTCTCTCTCCGTCTCTTGTGGCTAAATTTAGAGCTCACTGTTGCGTAGATGGATATTGATTTCTATTGGAGAAAAAAAAAAGTCACATGTTGCTTTATGCAGAGACTATGTATGATAAATAGAATGACAGTCAATCACCTCTCTTTCTTCCTCTCTCTACTCTCATGTTATTGTGTGTGTGTGTGTGTGTGTGTGTGTGTGTGTGTG
Organism: Seriola lalandi dorsalis; assembly: GCF_002814215.2. Taxonomy (NCBI): domain Eukaryota; kingdom Metazoa; phylum Chordata; class Actinopteri; order Carangiformes; family Carangidae; genus Seriola; species Seriola lalandi. The sequence goes on along the minus strand of NW_019492613.1, from coordinate 137 downwards.
TGTGTGTGTGTGTGTGTAGGAGAGGAAGAAGACTGTAATTCCCATGATTTAGATACCAGATGGTACAGCTGAAGGCCAGGCCTCAGTGTGTGTGTGCGTGTGTGTGTGTGTGTGTGTGTGTGTGTGTGTGTGTGTGT
>NW_019492612.1:0-405 GCF_002814215.2 Seriola lalandi dorsalis | reverse complement strand
AGAGACTGGACCACAGGACACAGAGGGACTGGACCACAGGACACAGAGGGACTGGACCACAGGACACAGAGGGACTGGACCACAGGGCAGAGACTGGACCACAGGACACAGAGGGACTGGACCACAGGACACAGAGGGACTGGACCACAGTGCAGAGACTGGACCACAGGACGATGTATTTAATGACCTCAGGACGTTATTACCACCTCCTCCGCGTCACCATATCTGTCACTCTGAGCTGCCCTCTAGTGGACATATGGACCCTTGATCCAGTCTCATCGAGGGTCAGTCTATGTCCAATCATGGACCACAGATAAACCTGAACCAGGAGAGCCAGCTGCTTATTGCTCCCAACAAATTACTTCAAGTGTGTGTGTGTGTGTGTGTGTGTGTGTGTGTGTGTGT
>NW_019492611.1:0-405 GCF_002814215.2 Seriola lalandi dorsalis | reverse complement strand
GAGAGAGAGAGAGAGAGAGAGCACCTCAACAGGGTCGCCTTCCTCAGTTTGAATGATGTTGGTCCCTATTCAGCTTAACCACCGTAAGACACAGGACTCCCACTGCGGAGAGACACAGTCAGGTGAACATGTCTGAGCTGTAGTGCACTTTAATTGAACCAGGCCTTTATTGTTGAAGTCAGTCGACGCCTCTCTTCTCTGCTGCAGCGCCTGTTGTCAGAAAACACTTCCTGCTTCCAGTGAGCACCAATGTTTCTGTTCAATTCTGCTCCTTTTCTCTCCTACATAAAAATCCACACTAAGATATTTGGATGGAAACCAAGCTTGTGTGTATTTTACACGTGTGTCTGCTTCTGCTGTATCTGTGTGTGTATGTGTTTGTGTGTGTGTGTGTGTGTGTGTGTG
>NW_019492610.1:0-405 GCF_002814215.2 Seriola lalandi dorsalis | reverse complement strand
TCGGACTGGTTCCAGAGTCTAGAAGAAAACCTTCCCAGAATAGTGGCAGCAGATCAATACCCGTAGTTTGGACATGTAATGGTCACTGTGTCAGATTAAATGGCTTCGTTGTGACTTGGCCTAGAGACAAATTTGATTATACACGAGGGTGCGGAGACGTACTTCCAGGATCACAAATGTCGAATCGCCATGCAGTCACACAGCATGTCAAAGACATGGTTAAACTGAGTGAGCAATGGCTTGCGGTAGCCTTTCCATCTGGGCCTCCAGATCACAGAATCGGTCTTCCATCGTGACACGCTGCACTGGATAACCAAACAAATCTTTCCAGACACCCCATGTCGGTTGGCCCAGGCCATTTCCAGTATGATATTGTCTAGTCTGATCCCAGCATTACACCAACTT
>NW_019492609.1:0-504 GCF_002814215.2 Seriola lalandi dorsalis | reverse complement strand
TGTGTGTGTGTGTGTGTGTGTGTGTGTGTGTGTGTGTGTGTGTGTGTGTGTGTGTGTGTGCAGCCTGCAGTGAAGCTGAAACACTTATAATAGAACTGTATTTATATGAAGCTCTTTTCCATCGACTGTAACAGGAAACACCACAGTGACAGAAGAGACACGATGAAGACGTCTCAGAGAGGAGGACAGAGGAAGAGACTGAGGACAGAGGAAGAGAGTGAGGACAATGTTAGAGAGTGAGGACAGAGGAAGAGAGTGAGGACAGAGGAAGAGAGTGAGGACAATGTTAGAGAGTGAGGACAGAGGAAGAGACTGAGGACAGAGGAAGAGAGTGAGGACAATGTTAGAGATTGAGGACAGAGGAAGAGACTGAGGACAGGAAGAGAGTGAGGACAGAGGAAGAGAGTGAGGACAATGTTAGAGACTGAGGACAGAGGAAGAGAGTGAGGACAATGTTAGAGAGTGAGGACAGAGGAAGAGAGTGAGGACAATGTTAGAGACTGA
>NW_019492608.1:0-405 GCF_002814215.2 Seriola lalandi dorsalis | reverse complement strand
GATGTAGAAGAGGAGAGAAGAGGTCAAGACTAAGAACATGACCCAGCTCACTTCTATGATATCGGAGTGAATTAGTCCCTGTTATTGTCACTCACCAGGAACTAACATGTAATCAGAGCGAGTTGAGAAAGAAGAACTAGAATCATCTACTGTAACTGTGTCAGGTGGGTGTCTCCACCTCCCCGCACCTTTAGGAGACCAGAGCATAGACTGTATATAAGTACCAGAGGCAGGTCTGAGTTATAGACTGTATATAAAAGTCTGAGATTATGGATCAAATTTTCCACAAGCCACAGATCTTCAGAAGATTCTGACATTAAAATGGCATTTTTCAGACAGATCAGGAGAAAATGAACCTGTTTCTGTCTCAGCAACAAACTCTTGTGAGCTCTGGCAACAACAAAA
>NW_019492607.1:0-405 GCF_002814215.2 Seriola lalandi dorsalis | reverse complement strand
TGTTTTGAGCTAATCTTGTGGGCCTCACTAGACATTCAGGCCGTACTAGACTGATTCAGAAGAATGACTCACCAGTTTGGTACAGCACAGACTGCATGCAGACCATGAATTCCCTCAGCTTCTAGTTAGCAGGGAATCTATGGCAGCACTGAGGCAGAGCGCTGTCATTGAGTTACATAATCAACAGAGGAGTGTAGCAAGAATGTGTGTGTGTGTGTGTGTGTGTGTGTGTGTGTGTGCGCGCACCCATGCATTTGTGTAGCTGCAGTTCTTTTTGAGCTGTCAATCATGTGGTACACCAAGGCCACTCTAACACAAGGCTGCTGAGGTGGACTTTCAGCAACAATGGAGCTTAGCTTGCCTGTATGTGTGGGTTTGTGGGTGTGTGTGTGTGTGTGTGTGTGT
>NW_019492606.1:0-405 GCF_002814215.2 Seriola lalandi dorsalis | reverse complement strand
CACACACACACACACACACACACACACACACACACACACACACGTCTAAAGTAAAACCCTACTGCGGATACATCTTACCAGCCTGGGACAGGTAAACAAGGTGTAAGGGGGCCTGTGTGTGGTGGTGCTGAAAAATATAAAGGCAAATCTCCCTCAAAAAACCCCCCAACATATTATTTACTCCAGTAGAGCGTTGTTTTGTGATAACTGCTCTGTGCTTTGGCACACTGGCTTTGAAATGAAAACATGACTGAAGTGTATTTTCCCTCTTTAATTTGAGGGTGTTTACATCCACAAACAAACAGAGACTGTAGCTTTAGGTTGTACTTGTAGTTAAGATCATCTTTAGTCATTGTTTCTAATATTTGGGTCCGAATCTCTTCACCCACTGACTGTCTGAAGTCT
>NW_019492605.1:0-405 GCF_002814215.2 Seriola lalandi dorsalis | reverse complement strand
TTTTTTTTTTTTTCTCCCCCGGGATGATGATGTGTGTTGAACATGGAGTCTGCCCTGGCCTGAAATGAACAGAGCTGTACGGGACCCAAGAAGAGGTCAAAGCTAAGCTGTTTGTCCGCTCGTTGCTAGAGATCACACTGTTCGCGCTCTCTCTCTCTCTCTCTCTCTCTCTCTCTCTCTCTCTCTCTCTCTTCCCCCTTTGCTGGCTGTCATTTGAACTCAAACCTAAGACTGTTTTTGCTGCGTTCTGTCTTTCCAGCTGTGGAGCTGTGGTGGTTATTGATGTGGCCGCTGACTGATAGCAAGCGCGGTTACGTAACCTACTGCAGGATCCTAAGGCACAGGAAGAATAATTGAATTTTTACGTTTTAATTTTGGGTGTAAAAGTTGTTGTTTTTTTTTTTT
>NW_019492604.1:0-406 GCF_002814215.2 Seriola lalandi dorsalis | reverse complement strand
GCATGATGACTTAACCATGTTGCACTGGGGACTTCCAGCAAGCTATTTAGCCTGGGGAGAGAGCGAGAGATAGAGAGACGGAAGTGTGTTTTTGTGTGTGTGTGTGTGTGTGTGTGTGTGTGTGTGTGCGTGCGTGCGTGCGTGTGTAAGTGTGTGTGTGTGTGTGTGTTTGTGCATTCAGCGCGGGGGAGGATGGCTGAAAGAGTGACTGTAGCTTATGAGAAAGTGTCTGACAGTGAGAAACACCAAATCAGAGAACAAGTCCTCACACAGCCAGTAGCTATTGATCCAGGTTCAACAGGCCATCCAGAAGACCATTGATCTTAACCGCATCTCCTCTCATTGGTCACCATCACAAGAGGCAGTGACACATGGCAAAACAGTGAGCCTTCACAACACATTCAGG
>NW_019492603.1:0-524 GCF_002814215.2 Seriola lalandi dorsalis | reverse complement strand
CCTGCTTAATCTTAAAAAAAAAAAAATGTCACCTTATAGGAAGCTATGCCATGCGGGACTTGGTGAGCAACCTGCCCAGCGGTCAGCAGCGACCTGCTAAGAACCTGGAGGAGGACACCGTGGTCGCCATCCTCAACACCATCCACGAGATCGTCACCGACAGCTCTGAAAACGCCCGCTCCCTCATCCAGGCGCAGGCCATCGAGAAGCTGGTCGCCATCAACAGGACCAGGTAAGACTTGCAACATATATACAGTACATCACATATTCTACCATAAATGTAATTACAGCATTTTTCTATCATTTCTAATACTGTGCATTGTCTTATTTGGATTATTTCGACACCCTCTTAAAATAATGGCCTAAGTCATTTTTTCAGGTTTTTCAGGAAACACAAAAAACTCAACAAAAGAGTCACACTTTTGACATAGGCCATTATACAACCGGGGGTAGAATTGCATGTTCCCCTCAACTGAGGATTCAGGCGATTTTACCAGAGGTGGCCAGCATCATGAGGGGGTGAT
>NW_019492602.1:0-1827 GCF_002814215.2 Seriola lalandi dorsalis | reverse complement strand
AAAAACGTCATAGTTAAGTAAGGCATGAAAAGCCATAGTATAGTAAGGTATGAAAAAGTCATCAAATGTCATAGTATAGTGAGGCATAAAAACGTCAAAAACTGTTATAATAAGGCAAAAAACATCATAGTATAGTAAGTATAAAAATGACAAAAACTGTCATAGTATAGTAAGACATGAAAATGAATAAAAATGTTATAGTATAATAAGGCAAAAAACGTCATAGTATACTAAGGCATGAAAACGACAAAAACAGTCATAGTATAGTAAGGCATAAAATCGTCAAAAAACATCATAGTATAGTAAGGCATGAAAAGTCATAGTATAGTAAGGCATGAAAACATCAAAAACAGTCATAGTACAGTAAGGCACAAAAACATCAAAAAAGCCATAGTATAGTAAGGCATAAAAACGTCAAAAAAAGTCATAGTATAGTAAGGCAGAGAAATGACAAAAAACGTCATGGTATACTAAGGCAAAAAAACTATGAAAAAAAGTCATAGTATGATAAGGCATAAAAATGTCAAAAACTGTTATAATATAATAAGGGATTAAAATGTCAAAAAACGTCATAGTATAGTAAGGCATAAAATCGTCAAAAAAAGTCATAGTATAGTAAGGCATGAAAAGTTATAGTATAGTAAGGCATGAAAACGTCAAAAAAAAGTCATAGTATAGTAAGGCATAAAATGGTCAAAAAAAGTCATAGTATAGTAAGGCATTAAAATGACAAGAAACGTCATGGTATACTAAGGCATAAAAACGTCAAAAAAGTCATATTATAGTAAGGCATAAAAATGTCAAAAACAGTCATAGTATAGTAAAATATGAAAAACGAATAAAAATGTCATAGTATAATAAGGCATAAGAACATCAAAAAAAGTCATTGTATAGTAAGGCATGAAAAGTCATAGTATAGTAAGGCATGAAAATGTCCAAAAAAAGTCATAGTATAGTAAGGCACAAAAACATCAAAAAAGCTATAGTATAGTAAGGCATAAAATCATCAAAAAAAGTCATAGTATAGTAAGGCATAAAAACGTCAAAAAATTTTATAATAAGGCAAAAAACATCATAGTATAGTAAGGCATAAAATGTCATAGTATAGTAAGGCATAAAAATGACAAAAAACGTCATGGTATACTAAGACATAAAAACGTCAAAAAACATCATAATATAGTTAGGCATAAAAACGATAAAAAAGTCATAGTATAATAAGGCATAAAAATGTAAAAAAAAGTCATAGTATAGAAAGGCATAAAAACGTCAAAAACTGTTATAGTATAATAAGGAATAAAAATGTCAAAAAAAGTCATAGTATAGTAAGGCATAAAATCATCAAAAAAAGTCATAGTATAGTAAGGCATAAAAACGTCAAAAACTGTTATAGTATAATAAGGAATGAAAATTTCAAAAAAAGTCATAGTATAGTAAGGTATAAAAACGTCAAAAAATGTTATAATAAGGCAAAAAACATCATAGTATAGTAAGGCATAAAATGTCATAGTATAGTAAGGCATAAAATCGTCAAATAAAGTCATAGTATAGTAAGGTATAAAAACGTCAAAAAATGTTATAATAAGGCAAAAAACATCATAGTATAGTAAGGCAAAAAACATCATAGTATAGTAAGGCATAAAATGTCATAGTATAGTAAGGCATAAAAATGACAAAAAACGTCATGTATACTAAGACATAAAAACGTCAAAAAACATCATAGTATAGTAAGGCATAAAAATGTAAAAAAAAAGTCATAGTATTGTAAGACATAAAAACGCCAAAAAACTGTCATAGTATAGTAAGGCATAAAAACGTCAAAAAAAATTA
>NW_019492601.1:0-406 GCF_002814215.2 Seriola lalandi dorsalis | reverse complement strand
GGTTTTTAAACAGTGGTCCACTTCCTGTCACATACCTTTGATGCTCTTTGACCACAGCCAGGACGTCATCAGAAAGGTGTCGTGAGTCCACTGAGAACCTGAAGAGATCCTTAAGCTGAGCCTTGAGGAGTTCCACCTGGGACTCCTCCCCTGCCAGAGTATTCCTCACACCCTGCAACACACAAGCAGAGTCAGCCTTATATTTGCATGTTGAGCTTCCTTAATCCAACCACAGTAATAATATGAAATATTGAGTATTGACATTAAAAATATAAATATAAAATTAAATCTATGTAGTGCAAAGACAAAAAGTATGTGTAAAGTGTATAATGATCCATGTTACTTGGACTTGAACATTTTCATAATTGAGGAAAAAAAAAATTAATCTTAAAATGGCACCACTGTC
>NW_019492600.1:0-406 GCF_002814215.2 Seriola lalandi dorsalis | reverse complement strand
GTGTGTCTGTGTGTGTGTGTGTGTGTCTGTGTGTGTGTGTGTGTGTGTGTGTGTGTGTGTATGCACTAAAGATGCAAGAGGGGCTATGAGGGCTGTGCCTCTGCGCATGAATTATTGTAGTGTGTATTTTTGTGTAGGTGCGTCTTTATGTAGGTGTGTTTGTCCGTGCATTCGTGTCTGTGTGTGTGTGACAATATTTGCTTTGTTGAACGAGCCCCTTGGTGAGAGTCAGGGTGGTTGTAGCATTCCTCATGCAGCAGTAGAGCTGCTCCAGTGACGTTAAAACACTGTAACAGTCGTGCACTTGAAGACCTGTTTCATGTGGGCAGCAGGTAAAGACGCTGTGCAAAGACAGGCGATGCTTCCATGCAACATAAACACACTACACCTGAACGCAGCTCACTCT
>NW_019492599.1:0-406 GCF_002814215.2 Seriola lalandi dorsalis | reverse complement strand
TACTTAAAAAAAAAAAAAAAAACATGCCATGAGTGAAACTATAATGGTACAGCTCAGTAGACAAGGTGGACTGATGTGCTGTGTTATTAACATGCTGTATACATGTATGCAAACGTTAGTCGGAACAGTGGTGGAAGCAGCCGATTAGATGGAAGGGCGATGGATGTTTAGTCTCTGATTAGTTAAGGCTGATGCAAGTCAGCTCTGGTTCACAGGAATCCATTGAACACTCAACACAGAACAGTGGTGCTGGTGCTGTAATTCAGTGGTGTGTGTGGTAACTGGAAATTACAATAGGAGACAGTGGTTTCTGAACCTTCTTCAGCCTGACACAGAAGACTGGAATTTACTCTAATGAGGATATACAAACATTCTTAACCTGTGGAGACCATCCAGGAAAAGGGCT
>NW_019492598.1:0-406 GCF_002814215.2 Seriola lalandi dorsalis | reverse complement strand
TTCATTTTATATTTGGTAAGACAGGTCAAGGGTCTATCAAGCCAGTGGTGCCAGCCGCAGCAGCTCCGCCTGAACAGATACAATGTAGATAAAGAGTGAGGCTGGGTCACGGTAGGCATTAAAAGTGTCACCTGTCCTGGGGCCCAGCCTGATACCCACTGATGCCCAGTGTGAGGCCCAGTGATAGGTCAAACATCATTTGAGACGAGTGCTGAGCTTCCTTAGGAAAGCTCACTGTTTTGGCACATTGAACTGTGTACTGGTAACTGTTGCCATGCAGAGATATGCACACATGATGATTACAAAAGAGAGCGGGTAATTTAGGTGGTAATGGGTTGGGAAGTGGGCTGAGAGAGATGTAGAATAACAAGTTGCCTGTTGTTGAAAGAGAGGGAGAGAGAGAGAG
>NW_019492597.1:0-406 GCF_002814215.2 Seriola lalandi dorsalis | reverse complement strand
GCTGCATTCTTCCATCCACGCCATATCAATCACATACGTCGGTCACTTACAACCCACAGCACTGCTATTCTTGGACATTGCTTAGTCACATCTCGCATTGATTACTGTAACTCCATCCTCACTGGTCTTCCCCAGAATCCCCTCAATAGAGCGTATTACTCCTGTTCTCCAGCAACTGCACTGGCTTCCTGTTAAACACCGTACTGACTTCCTGTTTTCAAATCCCACCTCTTCAAACTTGCCTACTCTCTTTAACTCCAGCACCAGAGCCCAATCATATTTTTTTATACAATTACATTTGTTCTAATTTATTCTGTATTTTATGCCATGTACTATTTTTTTTATATAATAACAGATACATTTTATTTTTTAAATAAAATGTATCATCATTATTTATTATTATTAT
>NW_019492595.1:0-406 GCF_002814215.2 Seriola lalandi dorsalis | reverse complement strand
ACTCATCTCTTCAGAGAGCACCTCCTCTCCTAACACCCTGACATGTCCAACTAGCACTTACTTCGCACTTTGTCTTACTGAACAGATTTACTGCTTAGTACTTTAGAACCCGGTCAGCCGATTTTATTGGCTGATATTGGCCTATCACAGATATATAGGTATCGGCGCATATATTCTCTGTTATGCACTGATATGAATTCTTTTATTAAGAGGCAATAATGCAGCTTAAATGCTCGGGTCAAGTTATATAGGCAGCAAATTTATATATATATAAAATATGTATACATATTTGTTCTCATGTTTTTTTATTTAATTTTATACTTATTTTATTTAATGCCCCGACTAAGACTTAAACTGTAAAATATCCTGCTTTTATTACATATCTTCCTCACAAGTGTACGGATAT
>NW_019492594.1:0-406 GCF_002814215.2 Seriola lalandi dorsalis | reverse complement strand
TACACACCAATTATAAGATTGCTTCCTTGGCGGCTGACGATCAGCAGATGGATTTAATAATAGTTCCGCTTTCAAATTCATACAACTACAGTACTATCCACACACTCCGCTGGTTTGTCTGCTTCACTTTCACACCACAAACAAACATCAGAGTTTGTTTGAACCAAACCAGACTGTTTAGCTGTGGGTTTTGGGTCTGTCATTTTTATCAGACGGACTGTCTGAAGGACCTTAAACGTTTTCAGTTTTTCAAATTGAAGAGTCACAAAATTGTCTTGAAACTGTCATTTTCATCAAACCTTTGCAATGCATTTATACTTTTGTCTGTCTTTTGTCCTATTGTAAATAAATGGGACCTGCATATTAATCTGCAGAGAGAAATCAACAACTGCGCGAAAAAAAAGCC
>NW_019492593.1:0-406 GCF_002814215.2 Seriola lalandi dorsalis | reverse complement strand
CGTAGTGGCATGCGGCCTCGACCGGCGGCACCGCCACCTCGGCCGGCATCGAGACGGAGGCGACCTCGACGTTGGTCACGTCCACCTTGTCTTCCATCACCTGCTTGAGGATGGTGACCGCCATCGTCTCCGCCTCAGCGAGGCTCAGCTTCTGGTGATACTGCTCCTGCAGCGCCGTCTGCGCGCCCTCCGAGCCTGCGCCGATCGCCTTTGCGTCGAAGCGCGTGTAGGTGCCGGAGGGGTCGGTATGGTAGAGGACAGGGCCTTTGCTGTCCCAGCCCGCCACCAGCAGCGCCACGCCAAAGGGTCGAGCCATCTTGGACCCCTCCGACTCGCCGAACCCAAGCGCGAGGTCGCAGACGGACTGGGTGAGGGACTCGCAGGGCATGGGCTCGTTGTAGGTGAA
>NW_019492592.1:0-406 GCF_002814215.2 Seriola lalandi dorsalis | reverse complement strand
TACAATTTAATCACAGGTTTATTTATTAAACACCTTTTCAATGACAACAATGAAGTTCTGAATAAAACTAATGAACATGAGCTGTACTACACTGACACCTGCTTCACAACCTGAACTGTCAGTGTTCAGTTCACACTAAAGAGTTTGTGCCAGTCAGTGGGTTTTTCCTCCAGGCAGCGGCCCCCGCTCTGCCACAGCAGCTTCAGGTCGCCTTCCTCTTCCTGTAGGCTCTGGTCCTGGGTACAGACCCTTTGCTGAAGGGAGAGTCTGGCCAGCACCTGGAACACACAGACAAACACAGATTGTTTTAGGATTTTCAGCTTTCATTAAAAGATTCATTAGAGGAAACAGTGATATCTGAAGTGAATCTCACCTCTGGAGACTCTCCTTCCCAGGACAGGAGGTG
>NW_019492591.1:0-406 GCF_002814215.2 Seriola lalandi dorsalis | reverse complement strand
GTTAAGAAAACAACCTCACTTAAAGGTGCATTTAGTAGCTGTTCTGGAGCTTTTGATCATGTCACTTGATCTGTTTCCAATCTTCTAAGCCAACATAAGTGGTCTTTAAAGTGCTCTTAAAAGCATGGCACTTTAAACCAATGATTCTATGACAACTGAGCAAAAACCATCAACTGATGAGGATCAAATAATATGATCGAAAGCTCCAGAACAGCTTCAAAATGGACCTGGAGGTAAGAATGTACATCAAACAAAAGGCATCAACAGAGGTTTTGTGCTCTGATGTAATGTATTCAGTTATCACAATTACTTTGCAAATTGTATTACCTTTACTGATGAAATCAATATGCTCCTTAATGAGCGGGGGTCATTTACGGGCTGTTTATAATGTCTTCATTTAAACTGG
>NW_019492590.1:0-406 GCF_002814215.2 Seriola lalandi dorsalis | reverse complement strand
CCTGCAGAGTCCAGACCTACAGAGACCAGACCAGTAGAGACCAGACCTGCAGAGACCAGACCAGTAGAGACCATACCTACAGAGACCAGACCAGTAGAGACCAGACCTGTAGAGACCAGACCTACAGAGACCAGACCAGTAGAGACCAGACCAGTAGAGACCAGACCTACAGAGACCAGACCAGTAAAGACCAGACCTGCAGAGACCAGACCTGCAGAGACCAGAACCAGTAGAGACCAGATCTGTAAAGTCCAGACCTGTAGAGACCAGACCTGTAGAGACCAGACCTACAGAGACCAGACCTGCAGAGACAAGACCTACAGAGACAAGACCTGTAGAGACCAGAACCAGTAGAGACCAGATCTGTAAAGTCCAGACCTGTAGAGACCAGGCCTGTAGAGACCAG
>NW_019492589.1:0-406 GCF_002814215.2 Seriola lalandi dorsalis | reverse complement strand
AGCGAGTCCCCGGTTCCGCGTCCGGACCATTCGCTGCATGTCACTCCCTTACTCTCTCCCTTACTCTCACAAAGTCACAACTGTAACGTGAGTTACACTGATTTATGTCATGAGTTGTGCTGTGTTACGTGCCTCTCTGTTACAGTGTGTGAGTGTGTGTTGGTATGCCCTGCTCCGCCCTCCCCTCTCCTCCAGCAGGTGATTCGGGCAAATTTGAACAACGATGCATTTTAGTGCTTGTGAATTCAACTTGTAACTTCACATGTAAGACAAAGATTGTGTAATTTCTTCTCACAAATATTACTCACAGGTAAATACTGGATTCATTTCCTCCAATATCTGGGGACTGTAACTTCTGGACGAGGATGACGATGATGCCGATGAAGAGAACAAAGTTGATCTGCAG
>NW_019492588.1:0-502 GCF_002814215.2 Seriola lalandi dorsalis | reverse complement strand
TCTACGTGCAGGTATGAGAGAGCTGGGTGACTCAGCAAAAAGGTGCAATTTTGTCGAAAAAAGGTGGGTTTCTAAAGAAAATTCCAATGCATTTCTAATGCATTATTTATTCCCAGTTTTTTGGGAATAACTTTGGGAAAAATTGGAATTTTAACACCAAAAGTCATAGCACCCCTTGCGGGATCAAGACACTCCTCTCAGCTATTCTAGCTGTAGAGGAGTGCCTCGGAGCTGAGCACCCGTGGCACTAATAAAATGGAAAAAATCAATTAAAGTACAAGTACCTTAAAACTGGAGAGTATTTTGAGTAAATGTACTTCATGACTTTCCACCAATGCTAATACAATTGCAATGACCCAACAGGTAAAAGTCCTGAATGAAATCAAAGGTGTCTATTATAGAAACTAATATCAAAAAGGTAAAAGACCAAATAAACCACCACAGACACACAAAAGACTATTATATATAACATGAAATAATAAACTCTATACTGATGTCAAAA
>NW_019492587.1:0-406 GCF_002814215.2 Seriola lalandi dorsalis | reverse complement strand
GACACACAGCTCATTCCTCTGGGTTTTCAGCAGCCTCCTCCTGGCTGACCACACATGTTGGAATGGCAGATGTCCTCTTCAACAGGGACTCATTGGTAGTGATGATTTTCACGCAGAATAAACAGCCCTCCCTGCAGAAACTTCCTGACACGGACCAAAAAAAGATAAACAGTTTTCACCACAGGTCAGGATTTACTATAATACACCAGTGGTGTCAGGCCAGGTGGACGCTTGTCCGCTCCAGCCTTGGCTGTACGATTAACAACGATGTCAATATTTACCACGCCACACTAGTGTTTAACAACATTTGTGCTGGTAACGTTTTTTGTTTTTTTAAAAATATTCAAATACAGTGTTTTCTCCAAAATGGCTAAGCCTTCATACTCAATACAAAGTTTGACATTTC
>NW_019492585.1:0-406 GCF_002814215.2 Seriola lalandi dorsalis | reverse complement strand
CTCACCGTTTGGTCCGGGTGTGGGCCGAGGCCTGGGCTTTGAGAAGCTGTGCACTATAAACTGTATTAATGAATGTGTGTGACTCAGACTTAAGTGGACAAGCTGAATGTGTGCTAACACCACACACACACACACACACACACACACATACACACACGCACACACGCACACACGTACGACTGTGCCAGCTCCAGTCAGATGTCTTGGTGAAATTGCTGCACACAGTTCATTTACATTTGCTGTATTTCATCTCCTTAAATGTTCCAACTGTGCCCAGACTGTCAGTGAAAATAAACCAGATAACACAGTGAAAAGCTTAAGAATTCAGTTTAAAGCACCGTCACATTTTAATGCTTAAATTTAGGTAATTCCAGCTTTTCTGGCTGACACCGTCAATTTTTTTCCT
>NW_019492584.1:0-406 GCF_002814215.2 Seriola lalandi dorsalis | reverse complement strand
ACCTGAGCTGCCACTTCACTGACTGAGGTCATGGCAGCAGACAGAAGATACTCTCTCCCTGCTCCGACACATTCATGAAGGATTAATCCTCCATGTTTTAATGTCAGAGAGGCTGTTGATACTTTCTACATAGATCTGTGGTTCTAGATTCACTACAGACTCTGATCATGAGGGAGCTCTGACTGTGAGGGGTAATATGTTGTTTATATGTTGTTGTGGGAATAAATATAGTTTCATGTAAATATCAGACACAATTCTATAAAGAGCAATGTTCTGAGTTACAACATGAAGTATCTAAAAACAAGTTAATTATTTACATATTTATGTTTATACAATTATTATTTACATATTTACAAGTTTAAAATTAATTTAAAATATACATGTGCAACCTCCTGAATCAATCTCT
>NW_019492583.1:0-406 GCF_002814215.2 Seriola lalandi dorsalis | reverse complement strand
GTCAGCTCTGGATCAGGCCCCTCCAGACACGTTCTTTTTAATATTCTTTCCAGTTGAATTAACAAACAGCTTTACTTTGATTGAGCTATACAACAGACAACTAATTGCACTGTTCATCTCTTCATGCTAATTTTGTTACGGAAATTCAATATATGTACATATATTACATTTGAATATGGACTTGAATATGACTTGAGCTTATTAACTTTGCTTAGCACCTTGTGATACAGCATTTATTTATAGGCTCTCTCACTCACACACAAATACACCCACACGCACAAACGCGCACACACACACACGTTTATCAGAGTTACATTTTTACTGCTTAACCACAAAGTTATATCAAAGTAAATAAATACTTGCTGTATTTGTTAAAAGTGTTTGGAATATACAGAGAAAATGTATG
>NW_019492582.1:0-406 GCF_002814215.2 Seriola lalandi dorsalis | reverse complement strand
TATAAAACATGAAATAATGAAGAATTGCTCTGGAAAAAGTGAGAAAAGAAAAGCAAGTGTGCTGAGCAGCAGAGAGTGACGGAAGAATGAAGTGCAGAAGAGGAAGAAGACTTGACCACAGTTGGACAGCCACTCAGCAGGCTTCCACTATAATGCAACCACATCCCATAAATAAAGAAAAGAGATGCACTGTAGGAGCTTGGAGAAAAACAGCTTTAATTAGAGGCCGTCTATTTGTGCATGCATGTGACGGTGCATGTACTTTTACATGATACAGTTCTGCCGTATGCAGATGTTGGAGGAGGGAGAGAGATGAAGACAAATAAAGATAGATATATATCTAAAAATAGATACTCTCTCTCTCTCTCTCTCTATATATATATATATATATATATATATATATATG
>NW_019492580.1:0-406 GCF_002814215.2 Seriola lalandi dorsalis | reverse complement strand
GTCCAATGATTCAGTGTGATGTCTGATGTTTTATTAAAGGTCCCGTATTTTACACTTTTCCGGTGTTTCATTTGAAGTTTTGATATACATAGGAAGATGTCACAGCCTGCTATGCCTCTGTCTCACTCTCCACTCTGCCACACCTCCTAATCAGCCTCACTGCCCTCACCTGTTGCCCCCAGCTGCACTCTATCTCCAATCAGGCCAGTATACATGCATCCCTGGTCCCCGTCTGCCTGTCCCTGTGGCTGTTTGGCGTTCTCCGGCTCCGACGTCGCAACATGAGTGCTTCCCTGCTGGTTTCCCGATCCTTCGCCTGACTCCGATTACCCTCCTGCCTGCTCCTTCCTGGTTCGTCTGCCCCGCTGACTGCACACCTGGTTCCGATCCTCCTGCACCCTCGACT
>NW_019492579.1:0-406 GCF_002814215.2 Seriola lalandi dorsalis | reverse complement strand
GTCTCAAATATATAAAGTAATTCTTAACACTCACTCTTAATGAGAAAGACGTGTGTCCCTTTTTGAGGAGCAGCTGCAAAGAGGTCAAATAGAAAGCCGCCCACAACTACAACAACTCTGAAGATGAGCTGAAAAGACTCTAAATATAATCCACACTCACAAAATTATATATATATATATATATATATATATATATACATTAATCAAACAGAACTGATCAAGTAATTGTTTTTTGAAAAGATAGTAGATCAAGTATTGGTTTCCCTTGTTGCAAAGCTAATTAACCTCCTCCTACGATGGCTGTTTATTTCTTTTTTCTTTAATTCTTTATGAGTGCTTCAGATCCGACCCTCTTGGATTAAAGGAGTCATGGTGTTCTTTTATAGTGTGCAGCCTGTAAACATCA
>NW_019492578.1:0-406 GCF_002814215.2 Seriola lalandi dorsalis | reverse complement strand
CACACACACACACACACACACACACAATCACACCAGCACACATTTATTCTCTCTATTGCTCTCTTTCTTCCTACATCTCTCTCTCTCTCACACACACATAGACTCATGCAGGAACCTACATGAACTCACACAAAGACACATTCATTCATACATCCAAACACTTGACACACAAGACCTCACCGCACACACACACACACACACACACACACACTCACACCCACACTTCTTCTGAGCTTATCTCGGTGCAGTATGGAGCAGCTTTTGAAGGCAGTAGGGAGCCAGTTGTTGACGAGCCACTTAATAATTCCCTTGGACAGGCATGAAATTCTTTCCTTTTCTCTCTCTGTCTCTCTTTCTGTCTCCTTTGCTCCCTCACTAATATTCCTCTTCCTGCTGTGTTTTTATC
>NW_019492577.1:0-406 GCF_002814215.2 Seriola lalandi dorsalis | reverse complement strand
GAAAAAGCGCATGGCTATACAGATTGTTTATTCCCTGTTGAACTGTAAGTAATTACCATAGTTTTCTTTCTTTTCTTTTTTTTTAAACAATCATTATGAGCAATTCAAATGTTAGTAATTTGAACAGATTTAGAGAATCAGTAAATCTCAAGAACTGCAAAAATGTCAGTCCACTAAACTCAACTTTATCCAGATAATGGCCAATTATTCATTGAGAATATCTTGTATGAATGTAACTTATGCTTCGGTGAATGATGTAATTTCTTTTAAGAATAGTGTGAGCCTACTTGCAGTACAGTATTTCAGTGTTTAAATGTTTAAGGTGTTTGCCCCCCCCCCTTTTTTTTTCTTCAGACGATTGAATAAAATTTCAAACACTGTATTTATGCAATAAAGTACAGTACGA
>NW_019492576.1:0-406 GCF_002814215.2 Seriola lalandi dorsalis | reverse complement strand
TCTCTGTTGAACCTCACCACTGATCATTAGTTCAGTTTTATTCACACAGTCTCAACAAACACAAATCTCTTTGTCACAAGCACAATATTCTTTCACATGCACAAACTTGAATTTCTCATGCAGATTTATTTTCCAGGTTTACAAAGTTTGATTTACAACTACAAATATTGGAATTATTTATAAACATTACTTTATAAGCTCAAAATGATTTTGAGCCTAATTTTGTCAAATCTGATTCCAATAAATGGGATGGACAAAATATTAGGAACACCTCTCAGTATCGGGTTAGTTTATATACAGTGGTGTCAAAGTGTGAGACCACTTTCCCATGTAGCCTCACATGTTGCTCCATAGCAGCTCAAAATAAAAAGAACATAGCTATTTGAAAATGTTATGTTATTTTTTT
>NW_019492575.1:0-406 GCF_002814215.2 Seriola lalandi dorsalis | reverse complement strand
ATTAGCATAAAATTTAAATGCACTTCTACTGAAAATGAACTTAAGTTTCCATTACTGTGTAAGGAGCCCTTCTCCTACCATTTCTCATAACCAAATGGATTTAGTTTTTTTTTCCTTTGTCGCTCTTCAAACAGTGAGTTCTCTTTGCAATAACCAGATCTAAATGAGAACACACAACTCCACCAACACCGATATAAAAAGTCCTGCTGTATGTATGAAGCTGCAATATGAAAACACAGGTCAGTATAATAAAGGAAGGCTAGAGAGAGATAACGCACCCGTACAGCAATATTCCCTCATCTGATGGATTTAAAATTTCATTTAAAAAAAAAAAGGGAGATTGTGATGTTCCAATGTGAGAATATTAGATATGATTTATCTTTTTATTTCAAATGATGCTTGTTTA
>NW_019492574.1:0-406 GCF_002814215.2 Seriola lalandi dorsalis | reverse complement strand
GGCAGAAATAGCAAAGATCCAACATGTTAGATAATGGCTATGTTGGTTTTTGTTGAGATGACATTTAAAAAGAAAATCACTTTGATGCACTGTATCTGTGATGAAATTAATCAAAACAGAAATTAGCCATGCGTGTTAATGCTTTTGAGATGTCCACATTGTACATGAAGAAATGGATCAGCTGGTCACAGAAACTACAGTCCACGTGGTTAAGAAGACCTGAGGAAAGAATGCAGGGGAATAAAAACACAGTTTTTTTCAGACATGACATGAGCTCTTTAGTGCTTGTAAGAAGGCTATCAGAGAGAAGAGGATGTGACATTTTGACTGAACAGACTTGTCTCTCTCTCTCTCTCTCTCTCTCTCTCTCTCTCTCTCTCTCTCTCTCTCTCTCTCTCTCTCTCTC
>NW_019492573.1:0-406 GCF_002814215.2 Seriola lalandi dorsalis | reverse complement strand
GGGGGGGGGGGGGGGGGGGGGGGTTGTGACCCCTCCTCCCCTGCTGTCTCTCTCTCTCTCTCTCTCTCTCTCTCTCACACCGTCGTGCCCACCTTCCCCTCCCTATCAAAGCCACCTTCCCACAGTGTATGGAGCCTATTCACTTTCACTGGGGGAGAGAGATGCAGGGGAGGGGGAAGGGGCTGTTTTTCTCTGGAAGGACAAAGTTATGCTGGTAAATAAACCAAAACCAACTAAAATAGCTGCAGCAGCATGTAGGTGCATTTCATAAATGTGTTTGCTATACAATTAATAACATCATAATTCTAATTAATTCTGAGAGTTTTGGGGGGTATAAAATCAGAGCTTTGACCTCCATTCTGGAAAAAGCTATTGTGCATTTTCCTGAATCTTATTTCTTTAAAAA
>NW_019492572.1:0-406 GCF_002814215.2 Seriola lalandi dorsalis | reverse complement strand
CCACCTCCCTCTGGACTAGAGACCTAACCCTTATTTACATGTATCCAAGGAAACAAAGATGATACGACCAACAGAGACACATAAACACAGCCAAGTGTTTTAACTCTGGCTCTGATCCAGATACAGAGCTGAGATCATCCTCATCTAACAGATTCTTCTTCTTCCTGCAGTTTACTACAGTCCATCTACAGAAGATCACCTGCACACTGCTCCTGCTCAGCATCACAATTTACTGATCATCGTAATGTTTTCGGTGTCGACCTTCATCAGACCTGACAATATATACTCAAATCTACTTACAAAGTTATTTACAGGAATTACAACATATTGAATGAAAACATCGTCACTCAAGGTGTGTAATTATAGGAACCATCAGTGTCTTAAATGTGCTACACACAGATCTGCA
>NW_019492571.1:0-516 GCF_002814215.2 Seriola lalandi dorsalis | reverse complement strand
TATAAAGCAGGTCTAGCTTCTATATTAATACTGTGAAAGTATCAAAGCCTCAGTCCACAGAGAAATGCACACAGCCTGTATTCAGAAACTGAGCCTTAAAACCAGCCGTCAGGACTTCTGTAACTTTGTGATGTCACAACAAAGCAGTCACCGCTCTCAGCCATGCCCCAAGCCCCGCCCACCTGGATCCACCATCCAACCTTATAGGATTTGGTTTCCCTGAAATCTGTTCTATTTTTATTACTCAGAAAATAGCCAATCAGGCTCACAGACTTGTTGTTACTAGAGCTCCAAGTCTGAGAGAGGAGATGTAAAACTATATCGAAATGGTTTTGGTTCTTAAAACCACAAATATATCTTCTTACGGTTCCATACTTGAAATACAGAAACACAAGACACAATCCCTCAAGTCCCTCTCCGTATTGGGGATGCAGTGTTCCTACTTTACATTTACTAATTGAGGTGATGACACAGTGGTGCTGAGCAAGCCAGGGATTTCATCATTTTAGGGGCAAG
>NW_019492570.1:0-406 GCF_002814215.2 Seriola lalandi dorsalis | reverse complement strand
TTTTTTTTTTTTATGTAATTTTTTTTTTAAGTCCCATCCACTATACTGTCACCCTGATGCTGCCATTCAGCAGCATCAGGGTGACAGGGGCCCAGCTATGCCCCTAAGAACTGCCTGCATCAAAGAGGTAGAGACTAAGTTTTACTCAGTACCAAAAATGCATGTTTTTATAGACGGTCAAGTGAAATACACAGTCAGTTCTCTAGGCATTGTGTGTCTCAATCACACTTTGTTCATAACTGCTTATGTGGCCTGTTTTATTATTGCAGGGTGAAGCACAGATGAAAATCTAACTTTGGAGGGAGGCCAACCTGACCTCTATTGCTACAGGCATGCTGGTGAGGCTTACCCACATGAGGGTGAAAAAAGTCTTTATTCTTTATTTTTCTTCTTTGTCTTCTATTCT
>NW_019492569.1:0-406 GCF_002814215.2 Seriola lalandi dorsalis | reverse complement strand
CAATTACTGTATTCTCAGAGGAGGAGCGCTCCCCGTGCAATAATAAAATTTACTTTCTAGGCTTGCTCATGCTAAAACGCATATACACACTCATGCACACGCATGCACACACTTCCACTCCAGAACAGTGGTGAATACTGTGGACGAGGACCTGAAGTGGAGCTCATGGTTAATGAAGATTCGCTCATGGTGTGAGTGACTGCACCACGTAGCACTGATGGGCCACAGAGCTGTGGTGATGTCCGTTAGCACCGGAGAGACTGTCGCTAATGACGACGGTCGCCAAAATAAATCAGGTTGACAGTCTGGCTCCTGATGACCGATTTCATTCGGTGTATAACCAGCAAACACCCACCCAGTCAACAGGAACAGAGAGTCACCCCAAAGTCCACCCCCCCCCCCCCCC
>NW_019492568.1:0-406 GCF_002814215.2 Seriola lalandi dorsalis | reverse complement strand
AGTGCTGGCCGGCCCCAGGTTGATGGCTCAGACCAACATCCAGCTCTTTGAATTGAATTGAGGACTCAGTGGTTAGAGTTTATCATAAAGTTGTGTTGTAATCTGTTCTGTGATTTATCTTTTAATGAAAGCTGAGAATCCTAAAAAAGTCTGTTGTTGTCTGTGTGTCCAGGTGCTGGCCAGACTCTCCCTTCAGCAGAGGGTCTGTCCTTGGTCCAGGTGGGACAAGGACAGTCCTCTAACTTCAATGTCCTGGAGGAACAGCCTGGATCCTCCAGCAGGGGTCTGCCTCCTCCTCTTCCTTCAAACGATGAACAGTATGGCCCCTCATCCAGGGCTGTTGGACCCCCCCTCGCTCCAGCTCCACTCCCCTCTTCTGTTCATCCACCTCTCCTGCCTGGACTAC
>NW_019492567.1:0-406 GCF_002814215.2 Seriola lalandi dorsalis | reverse complement strand
GTACCCCACATTCAAGCCTCATACATTGTGTTTGGGCCTCCAAAACAGTACCATAAACCAGTTCACTGAACAGCATCCAACCACTAACTGACCTACATGACGTCCTAACCTGCCATGCTGCGAAGCGCTGCATGTCTACGGGCTATCTGTGGGGGCTGTTGGGGTCGGGGTGAGGCCTCTAGCCTAAACAGCAATCTCAAGGATGAGTTCAGTTTGTGTTTTAACACAAAACACTGACGCAACATCACGTATAACAGAATTGTAACGAAATGCAGTTAATGCTTACTCTACACTGAAGAGAGAGCGAGCACAGGAGAGAGAGAAAGGGAGAGGGAGAGAGAGAGAGAAAGGGAGTTAAGAGTGAGAGCGAGAGCAAGAGCAAAGTGGATTAGATTTGTATACCAAC
>NW_019492566.1:0-406 GCF_002814215.2 Seriola lalandi dorsalis | reverse complement strand
AACATGTGGTTTCCAGCATCATGTGTCATCGACTGTATTCTCCATAATCACTCTCAAAAACTTGATTTCAGACTTTTTACTCTCAACATCACCATCTAATTTTCTCTTAATTACCAAGGATGATGAATTCTTTCTTGCTTAAACTCATTGACAGTTATAATAGTTATAATTAAACTCTTCAGAAGTTTCAGTTCTTTTTCAAATGTATCACGAAGTTCTTTCAACTTCTCATCAAAGTAGAATAAATAAATAAATACTTTATTTATTTGTAGATGATACAAACTACTCAAATTGTAGCATCTACTGATAGTCTGCATGTGGAGGGGATGGTGTTTATTGCATGGGCTTCTTCATCTGGGCCCATCAGAGTCTAGGATAACCACTGGGAATCACAGAAGTAACCTTA
>NW_019492565.1:0-618 GCF_002814215.2 Seriola lalandi dorsalis | reverse complement strand
CGCCCTTGGAAAAATTCATGTTGAAATGTATTTTTGCAATGTCCCCCCCCCCCGGAGAAAGCGTGACCTTGAAAATTCCACCTGAGCTGCAGGATGAACCCGAGGTTTTCTTTTTCTTCACTAATGTTTGAGAACAAAACAGAGACGGCCGACTTCATACTAGAGATCTAGAGGTGAGGTGCAACACTTTGACGTCAAATCAATTACTTGCTGAATTTCACACTGATGCAGTGGGATATATATATATATAGATATATATATATATATCTATATCTATATATATAGAAACATAAATGTGAATACTGTGCAGTAGTGCTGGGAAATAAGACATTTAGCCACAATCATTTTTTATCATCATTAGTTGATATTAGTAAATATCACAATATAAATTCCAGCTTGTGACTGACGCACTAAACAACGTCAAAGACCAGAGGTGGACAAAGTACTGGAATACTTGCTTTTAAAAAATATAAATACTTAAAAGTCCATATTTTACATGTTTCCTATGTTTTATTTTAAAGTATTGATCTGTGAGAAGATGTATTTGTGGTTTTACATCTCCTCTCTCAGGCTTCTCTCTGGAGCTCTAGTAACAACAGGTCGGTGAGCCAATCAGAA
>NW_019492564.1:0-406 GCF_002814215.2 Seriola lalandi dorsalis | reverse complement strand
AGAGAGAGAGAGAGAGAGAGAGAGAGGCAGTGAGTGAGGGAGGGAGGAGGGAGAGTTAAAGAGGAGGAGGAGCAGAATAGTGGATTCAGTCAGTCGTTCAGTGGATCGGAGCTCAGATGGAGGTTTATCCATGCGCCGAGGAGAATCTGACGGCATGACGACGACTTCCTGAGAGAGAGAGAGAGAGAGAGAGAGAGAGAGAGAGAGAGAGAGAGAGAGAGACACCCTCCCCTCAGTTTCCACGGTGACGGCATCCCTCCATCCTCCTCCTCCTTCTCCATCATCTCTCTGTCCGGCTGCTGTCGGCTCGTTGGCGTCGACAGGATGGGAGATAAAGGAACCAGGTAAGATTTAGTATGTGCGTGTGTGTATGCGTGTGTGTATGCGTGTGTGTGTGTGTGTGTGT
>NW_019492563.1:0-406 GCF_002814215.2 Seriola lalandi dorsalis | reverse complement strand
ACCTTGAGTAAATTCTCAGTTCTCAGTTGGACACAAACCTTGTCAATAAATCAGAGATGTAACTGGGGTCAGAGACATTTAAAGCTTTAAAACGCAGCAATGAAATTTTAAAATCAATCTGAAACCTCACGGGAGCCAATGAAGGGAGGCGAGAGGCGAGCGGCAGCACTGTCCCTGTGTGATACCTGAATAACGTGCGTTACAATAATCAAGCAGAGAATAAATAAAAGCATGTGAAACTGTTTGTAGATCAGTGGTTTTAGAAACGACCCTGAGCTGGTACAAAAACAAAACCGAACCACATGTTTGATTTTGTTATAGAAGCTCAGCTTGGCATCAGACATCACCTCTACACTCCCAGGAAGCTGAATTCATGCCAAGACTTTTTGAAATAAATGTAATAAGT
>NW_019492562.1:0-406 GCF_002814215.2 Seriola lalandi dorsalis | reverse complement strand
ATACACACAGTGTGAATGTGTGGATGAATGTAGGAGGATTCATGATGTCACACAGAGCTAACACCAAATCTTCAGAGTTTACAGACAAGGAAAAATGTTATTTCACCAGATGTCGTTTTTATGATAAGTGATAATATAACAAGCTGTCATGCACAGCTAATGTTACACATAACTTAAATGTGTTCTCTGTGTTCTGTGTCTCTGTCCCTTATTTCTGAGGACGGACTCCAGGATAGATGCATCAACCGGATGTTATTAACTCACAAGAGACGGCTGAACCCTGAGACACACACTGTAACTCCTGCTGAGCTGTGTGTTTAAGTCTCAGGTGGGTCCCCCTTCTACCACCACTCGGGGTCACTGTGGCTCTGCGCCCCCACACACACACACACACACACACACACAC
>NW_019492561.1:0-542 GCF_002814215.2 Seriola lalandi dorsalis | reverse complement strand
GCCACTTTCTCCAACTGTTTAGGGGAGTTTGTTTGCTGAATCTGCTAGTGTGTTTTGTCAGAGTTGATGATGGTGTTGTTTGTGGTAGCATAGGCAAGATAAAGAAAATGGTGGTGTGAGGAGCAGTGATGGCTGGCATTAGGGGAGTGACTCTGGGACGCCAGTGATCACTGTCTAGCCTCCTGGAGGTGTTGTGGGACCAACTAGACAAAACACTGGTGAAAGGAGGTTCCCACCTGATGACCCCAAAGACATGTTAGTTATCATTGCTCATTAGTCCGTATAGCTAAATTAATAGTTATCATAGGACATGTTAAGCTTAGGGAGCTATTCACTGAGTCTGGTCCATTTTCTGTAGCACAAGGTTTGTGTTTATCTTAAATATATATTAGTATATTTTTTTGTCGATTAATGTTATTTATTGTATGTCATCGTTGTGTGTATTTACCCGGCTTCTCTGCACAATGAGCGGACAGAGACGCCAGAGCAAGTGGAAAGAATAAAGGTGGAGGACTGGTTCTGCTTGTGAACAATAGATGGTG
>NW_019492560.1:0-406 GCF_002814215.2 Seriola lalandi dorsalis | reverse complement strand
GTAATCCCTGGTCCACTGCAGCAGCTAGTAGTATAAGGAATATTAATAATATAACAAATAAAGATTATAAAACTCAAACACTCAACCAACAATCCCAACATAACATATTAACATTGCAAGGGGGCAATGGACTTTCATTACAGCTGTAAAAAAGCTTAACCAAGGGGAGCTTATGAGGAAACAGTGAGGCTGCGATCTGTGAGATGAATGAAACAGAATGAAGGGAGTATAACTCAGCTCTAAACACCAGCAGCTCAGATATTACAGAGGACCCACAACAGTGCGGAAAGCTCAACAAAGTGAGTCTTTTAAATGTCACTGTCCCTCGCTATCCCCATCCCCTGCATGGCCACACACGCTTGAGCCAGTCAGTTGACCGTGATGTCATTACAGCTCAGTCGAGAGC
>NW_019492559.1:0-467 GCF_002814215.2 Seriola lalandi dorsalis | reverse complement strand
CTCTGGCATCAACGGTCACCCACACATATACACTCATAAAAGACATTTTGTCTAATTCAAAACCATTTCGATATTGTCACTACTGACATCAGGTTTAATCCTACTGACTAATTTCCATTCCCTGATTGTATCTCTCAGGGAGTTGTGGGTGCAGGACGCTCTCCTGTCCCTCCCACTCTGTAGGTGTGAACTTTAGCCAGTGCCAACAGTCACAGACGCTGTAGTTCTCTGGCGATACCACAACTCCATAGCCACATATTAAAAACTCAGCATTTTCCTGATACCCTCTGTGCAGACTCATCACCAGGTGATAGTTAAAAATCAAAGGATTGGGGGCGTCGTGTGGCGTAGTGGTCTAAGCAGGCGCCCCATGTGTAGAGGCTACAGTCCTCGCTGCAGTTGGCCCCGGTTCGAGTCCCGCATCGGACGGCCTTTACTGCATGTCATTCCCCCTCTCTCTGCCTCCC
>NW_019492558.1:0-532 GCF_002814215.2 Seriola lalandi dorsalis | reverse complement strand
CATATTATGACAACTTGTTCAACCATTTTGCATGTAAAGACTTATGGGATGAACTAATGCCTAAATGTTGTGGGGGGTGAGACTATTCACAGAGACCCATTATAATACATTTTGATCAACATGACATAAGCAACTGATAATGTAGGAAACAGCAGAGAATTGTACATAATCATTTGCATGATGAACCAAAGCATTTGCAACTTGTTCAAAGAAATGAAAAACTGCTTTCTTGATGTGCACAAGTGACACAATGATGTGAAGATTGAACAAGTAGTTTTGAGAATTTCAATTCTGATCTGAGAAATGTACCAAAGTGACTGAGAAAAACTGTAAAAACTTGTCACTTATATTTCAATATTTCAATATCTTCGTTCACCTTTGTGTTTTTCCTACTGAATTTGTCATTTTTAACAGTTTAACCAAGTGCTACACATGTTCAGCATCAGCATAACCTCAGCTAATAATAAATGTCACTCAATAAAGACTTCAGTACAGTATAATAGAGGTTAATATCCCATAAAACAAAAAAAAA
>NW_019492557.1:0-514 GCF_002814215.2 Seriola lalandi dorsalis | reverse complement strand
GTGTGTGTGTGTGTGTGTGTGTGTGTGTGTGTGTGTGTTAACAAGCAATATCCATCAGCTAGAAGACACACTTAATAGAAAACGGTACAAAACATCAACCAAATTTTCACATCAACAGCACCACAAGACCTTCTTGAACACGTCGATTTGCTTTTGGTGTTCCCAGTCAAAAAATGTGTAAACAGGAGCGAATAAAAAAAAAGGGTTCTTTCAGTATTTCTCTGAAAATCCATTTCTGAATTTGTATTGCAGTATGGGGCAGTTGGATGGTACTCCCATCACTCAGAGGCTCACAGTTCTAATTACGGCAACGGCAGCTCCTGACCTGTGTGTGTGCGTGCGTGCGCCTAGCAACCAGATAACCAACTCTCCAAGCTCTGCTAGCTTTACATTAGCCGCATGTTAGGTCTTAAATTAAATTTAGTTAGGTCTTAAATATGTAAGTCCATTTACTGCTTCCTTCGTAGCTTTTTTTTTTGTTTTGTTAAAAGAGTGAATGAAGTTGTGACGGTCT
>NW_019492556.1:0-406 GCF_002814215.2 Seriola lalandi dorsalis | reverse complement strand
AAAGATGCTGTCGTTGGTAAGGAGCACAAGTAATGATCTCCACAGCCATCTCAGAGCCCAACCTGTGTTATTACATCAGACAGCTGTACATTTTTTTTCTCACTTTTCCAGACTGTACTTTGAAATTCAAGTACTAAACAGCCTTCAGCTCTGACTGCATATACATAGACATGGCATACTGTCAAAAATAAAACCCTGAAATTTAATCAGCAAAAAATGTGCAGAGTCGAGCTCAAACCTGATGTCTTTATTAGAAAATTAGTATCGCCACAGTTCAAGTTTTGTTTTGTTTTTTAGGTTGCTGATCTCTCAACACAAGTTCTTTGCTGTTGATAATTATTACAGCTGCTTGTTGATATTTAGTGGTTGGAATGAATGAGGGAAACTGTAGACTTTAAATCCTCAA
>NW_019492555.1:0-406 GCF_002814215.2 Seriola lalandi dorsalis | reverse complement strand
AGTAATTCATTCACTTGAGAAAATTTTTTTTGCCCTGCTTTTCTGAATTAACGAGATTATTATCTCAGAATTCTGAGAAATATTTTCGTGGAAAAAATAAATCTGCTCTTGTTTTTCCGAATTGATGAGATTGTTATCCCAGATGTCTAAGATAATAATCGAATGCATTACACGCCTGTAAATATCTCTGGGTTTTGGACTGTTGAACAGACATTTGCCATGTTGATGGGCATTTCCACTATTTTCAGAGTTTTTGTGCACCACACGTCGTTTCAGTTAATCAGGGAAGTAACTGGCTGATTAAGTGACAATGAAAATAATTGTTAGTTGCAGTTAGTTGTGGTGAGATATTCATATAATTTCCACCAATTTTATAATTTTATAATTTTCCACCTTTCAACTTAAA
>NW_019492554.1:0-406 GCF_002814215.2 Seriola lalandi dorsalis | reverse complement strand
CACACACACACACACACACACACACACACACACACACACACACACACACACACACACACACACAGGTCGTCGAGACGACACGTTGACACATTGCAGCCAAACACACACTGCGCTCACACACATCATCACACCGATATACACACCCTGTCACCGGCTACACACACATATACACAGACACAAAAGCTTATCAATACGGACGCTTCAGCAGCCACTGGGGCGTCCAGGCCTCTTTGATGAGCCAACACAATAAAACAATCAGTCTGTCATTAATGAAATGACTAACGCAATTAACAGATGAGTGTGTGTGTGTTAGTGGGGAGGGGGTAGAGTACAGAGCTGAAGGTGGCAGACAGCCATTAGGAACAGAGCAGGACAGGGTTGATGATGTTGTTACAGGGTGTTTGGA
>NW_019492553.1:0-406 GCF_002814215.2 Seriola lalandi dorsalis | reverse complement strand
AAAAAAAAAAACTTTCAAAAGTAGAAATGACACTCAATGGGAGATGGGATTGGTTGGAACAAAGACGCTTATGGTTGTCTTGTCGAAACTTAACTGCAGAACCTGTGTATCCTGTGCCATAATGTAGAGAGATCTGTTGCTGTTGTAAGATGGATTTTACCCACTGTCCACTAAGGAGTCATTTCATTGGCACTTTCTTTTTTCTTTCTTTTTTTTTTTCTTTTTTTTTCTTTTTTTCTTTTCTTTAGCTTCAGCTCCACTGTTTAGGCCTTGTGGGATATGTGTACTCATTAAAAAAAAACAAAAAAAATTACCTGTTTCAAGTCCTGTTTGCTGATTTATGTTCATTTCCTTTTTCCTCACCACTTTTTTTTTTTTTTTTTTTTTTTTTTTTTTTTTTTTTTTT
>NW_019492552.1:0-407 GCF_002814215.2 Seriola lalandi dorsalis | reverse complement strand
AAGGCGCCTTTAAATAAAATGTATTATTATTATTATTATTATTATTATCCACCGTCACCAAGTACCGCCACAGAATGTCCAAGAGCTCACTGATGCCCTGATCCAGGTCCGGGAGGAGATCCTCCAGGACACCATCCGTCGACTCATCAGGAGCATGTCCAGACGTTGTTGGGGGTGCATACAGGCAGGCGGGGGCCATACACACCACTGAGTCACATTATGAGTTGCCGTGATGAAATTCATGCAACTTGGATCAGCCTGTGATTTAAATTTTCCACTTTGATTTTTGGTGTGATTGTGAATCAAGCCCTCAATGGGTTGATGATATTGGTTTCTATTAACTGTTGTTACATCATTTTGTGCTCAACAATCAGTACATCAGAAAAGATTTTCAACTTGAAGAATTC
>NW_019492551.1:0-407 GCF_002814215.2 Seriola lalandi dorsalis | reverse complement strand
AACAGAATTTTTAACTATAATCACAATATATTAAAAAAAAAAAAACCCAATATGATTAAGAAAGATGGTAAACAATAAATATTGATACATTGCCTCACTCCTAATCTTATTTAGTGTAGACTTTTTTAGGGAGCAGCAAATATGTCGTGAATAAAAATATCTATTCTAATATGTTTGTACTTGTTTTGACCCCAGACACTCCTCCTCTTTCTGTACTGCTCTTTTTTTGTGAAGAACTTTCCTATTCAGAACCCAGTAACACTGAGGCCGTCTGTTCCCTCTCCTCAGCTCCTTTTGACTGCACTTTGCTCTATTATCATAAATTACATGTCCTTTGTTGCACTACACGATGGTTGAAACACTGACTTGGCTCATTACACACATGACCTTGCTTATTTTTCCTCTAG
>NW_019492550.1:0-407 GCF_002814215.2 Seriola lalandi dorsalis | reverse complement strand
CCTTTGACACCCTTTACTTGGAACTTCGATGTCAATTTGCTTCATGTTAAGGTGTCAGAGAAAAATGTCAGAAGATGGTGGAGAGATTATAATCAAATCTCAACCCTCCCTTCAAAAAATAACTGATCATAACTAACATCCATTTCTGCTTTTCATTTCAACCTAAACATATGACACCTCACCCTTTAATCAGTGAGAGAGAAGAACAGAATGTAGTCATTCCCTGAAATAATGAAAATTTACTTTGACGAATTCAGTCCTGCAATCCCAAACTAAAGGACAGCTAGTACGAGTTCAACATGCCACAACTTGAGGAACGGTGAGCGACCTACATACACACACACACACACACACACACACACACACACACAAATAATGTACTGTATATATAATTAATGTATAGATAT
>NW_019492549.1:0-407 GCF_002814215.2 Seriola lalandi dorsalis | reverse complement strand
GTCAATAGTTATTTTATTGTAGGAGGCTGTATAGACGCTAAATGAGTGAATGAATGAATGAATGAATGAAGACTGGTGCAGGGCTCAGTGCTGATTTTCAATAGAGCTGCTACTTCTTCTGCATGGCTCAACACAATGCAGAGCTACAGTCCTCTTCCTCTCCCGCTCAACAACTCGCAGTTTTTCCCCATGTCCAGATGAACATGACAGTCCTGAGGGATCATTCACTGACCGATTGATTCATGCGTTTGTTTAGTTTAGCTTTGTAGTTTAAACTGGACTTTTTTCTGCATCGCATTGATTCTTTCTCTTTTCATTGTGGTTGCACTTGCCTCATTTCTTCTTTTCATTTTTACTAATTAATTGCATTTTGTGAAATCCAATTCCATCCACTCATATGCCCCCCC
>NW_019492548.1:0-454 GCF_002814215.2 Seriola lalandi dorsalis | reverse complement strand
CTGGGCTCAGAACGTGTGTGTGTGTGTGTGTGTGTGTGTGTGTGTGTGTGCTCGTGTGCGCCTGTCTGTGTCCGTCAACGGCCGAATGACTGAGAAGAGCAACAGCTGTGACGGACACACACGCGTCTTCAGTCGCTCCTGTAGCTGCAGCAGCTTTGTGTTCGTACGGTCTTTTTTCTCTTACTGCCGTGACACGTTTAGAGAGGACGCCGACAGAGTGTCTCCTCTGTCTGATCAAGGAGGTTCTCAGAAGAAACTGGTGGAAAACGCCTGTTGAGATGAGGAGGAGAAAACTCTTTTGAGGGTTTTTGATTTCAGAAACTTTGCAGAACCTTTGCTTTGAAGAATATTCCTTCATTATCCAGCAGGTTACCTGCCGTCACAGAAGGATTACCTCGCTCTGTTTTGCGGATGTACAGACAGCTGCGGCCGACCACCGGCTTCTTCTTCTTCT
>NW_019492547.1:0-407 GCF_002814215.2 Seriola lalandi dorsalis | reverse complement strand
CAACCCTATTTTCAAAACCCTGGAATGAATTACAAGACTCAATAGTGTTTGAGAGAGGATGCATTTGTGAAGCACAATGCATACTGGTCCTTTGTTAGGTGCTATGTACATGTTATGGCTAAAATTCTTTAGTATTCTCCTTGTTAAGTCAGTTTGCCCCCATGTCTTATCCATACTGTATGTTTAGCTTTTCAAAAAAGAGTTGCATCAAGTTATTTATTTTAAAAAAAAAAACACCTGTGCCCCTAATGTTTTTCAGTCATGTGCACCAGAACCCCTAAAAAGTACTACTGTATATAGTACTGTATCTCTGCATGGGTAGCATTTATATACATTGTCATATATGTTTGCTCTTCTATTGAAATTAAGTAAGCTTTGTTCTCATTAACATTCAGTCTTCCTTTCTA
>NW_019492546.1:0-407 GCF_002814215.2 Seriola lalandi dorsalis | reverse complement strand
CACCTGATCACAGATTATGATTCTTTCTCCTCATAGAAATAAATATTGGATCCATTTCTCATGAGCCTCAGATCTTCAGAACATTGTGACATTAAAATGTCTGTTGGTTCTGGTTCTGGTTTCAATCTCGCTTTCCAACCAGGTAAACAGAAGTTCAGAGGGACTTCTACATGAAACCATGACCATGACCCTGCTGTAGGCAGGGCCACAAGAAAAAACCTGTTTTAGACACTTTTAAAAAACGCCTACCGAAACAATCCAATGTCTTTTTAAATCTAGCTTCATGTAGAATATTTTCACACCTACGGAGCACACTGTATTACACCGCTTTCTGATTCACTCCTGACCTGCGGCTGCAGCATAATACAGTGCACTCTGTAGGTGTGTTTGTGCGTAGGTATACGGTA
>NW_019492545.1:0-407 GCF_002814215.2 Seriola lalandi dorsalis | reverse complement strand
GCTCCTTCAGTGGTTTAGCATCATAGCAGCGGTATGTTTTTGACAGCTGTCTTTCTAGTTACCTCTTATTGTTAGGTGACCTCTAATGGCTTTGTGACAGGAACAAAAAAAGGGAAAGTAAGGTGATGGGATGTATTGAGCAGCAAAGTCCACATTTGGTGGAGGTTGGGTTGGATTAGGGTCCAAGAAACACAGGACTTTGCAGCACATTCCCGTACATATGGCAGACTCGGTTGGTTTTTTGTATGTGCGTCATTTTTCTCGCTGTCGGTGAAGTTGTCTACCTTTGTTTGTGTTTTGTCTATTTGCATGTGAATTATTAAATTGTGGGATGTTGATATTTTAGGGGCAATGTAGAATCCATTGAATGCAGCAATTGCATGGCAGTCCATGGCATCTGATCAGAT
>NW_019492544.1:0-407 GCF_002814215.2 Seriola lalandi dorsalis | reverse complement strand
GGGGGGTGTACAATGTGTGGTCATTGAAAATGTGTTCTGATAAATATTCTTCACAGAAAATGAGCCAAGGCCAATGAGTCTGGGTTTGAAAAAATACTTAATCATATAATTTTTCTTTTGATAAAAAATGAAAACGGGTCCCACAGACCCGAACACCACACAAGGGTTAATGTTGTAGGTCTTCCTCTATGAACAAGCATTAAGACATCACACTGACAAAAGTTAACCAAATACCCACCAGTTAAACATCTGAACTACAACCGAACGCAGCAGACCGAGCATGCGAAAAGGTGCTAGATGCAGAGGAATTTTTTTTAACTGTCGAATCAATCATCAGCGCTTCAGATATCATCCTGCTCCACCAGCACATAAATCTACCATCTTAATGCAGCTTAATGATGCAGTGG
>NW_019492543.1:0-407 GCF_002814215.2 Seriola lalandi dorsalis | reverse complement strand
CTATGGCGGGGAAAATTTTATTTAATGTTAATTTAATACCACAAATAATAATAATAATAATAATAATAATAATAATAATAATAATGATAATAACAAATTAACACATTAATGGGGAAAAAGTCAAATATGTTCTGATCTCACTGAGATCATCGTCCATCAGCAGGTGCATGTGGAACCTAACATGAGGCTGTAGCTACAGATCAGTGAACTACAGGTAGACAGGTACAGGTACACACCCGACACACAGACACGCCCAGATCCAATCCAACAACATCACAACTTTCATTGCAATTTATTTTAGAAAAGCTGCTGCTGCAAAATCAGGTTTTTTAGCTGCAACAATCACGACAAAAAGCCGCCAAAATCCTGGAGGGGCTGATCAGAGGTCGCGCTGTGTTTGACGTTGT
>NW_019492542.1:0-407 GCF_002814215.2 Seriola lalandi dorsalis | reverse complement strand
ACAAATAAAAACAATATGTTTTATATGTGTATTTTTATTCTTTTCATTCATAGATTCTTTCCTTTTTTTTTATATTTTCCTGGCAGAAATGTGCTTCCATAAAAATAAAAATGAAAACCACATGTGGCCTAACTCCGTGTGAATTTAGCAATGTAGTTTTTATAGGGAATTAATCAGGTTACAGAGCAGGTTTACGTCCCTCTATAGTGAGAAAAAACACACAGAAAAATATACTTTTACCACAAACTTTTATAGGAATAATACCAATGTCCAACTTTTACACTGTGTGTGTGCCATATTTCATTAACCGTTCCATCATGTAGAAATTATTATTGAGTAGGGACAAGATTTTGTCAAGTTACAACATGTAAAAAATTCTAAGGATTTAGATGTGGACATGTGGAAAT
>NW_019492541.1:0-407 GCF_002814215.2 Seriola lalandi dorsalis | reverse complement strand
CAGAGTTTCGGATAATCAGCCGCAGTGTGAACAGAGCCAGAAGTTACAGCAGTCAAAAGCACCGAGCTGAGGGATTTTTCTGTTGAATGTTACACTCCTGCACAAAGAGGGAAAACGCTGAGAGTGAACAGAGGAGGTGCAAAGGTTGCAGATGAGATTAAAAAACACACGGCGCAGGGCTTATAAAAACGTCCGAGGCTGAAAGCGAGAGTGTGAGTACGAGCGTCCTCCTCCTCCTCCTCCTCCTCCTCCTCCTCCGAGCTGCTGGCAGAGCGGCGGTGGGTTTGAGGAGTGTGCGGTTTCCATGGAGCCTGAACAAAGCCATCTGGACTGAGGAATGCGGTTTGGGAGCGCTCCCCGTTACACACTGGAGAACCAGTGGCGTGGGGGGGGGGGGGGGGGGGGGG
>NW_019492540.1:0-407 GCF_002814215.2 Seriola lalandi dorsalis | reverse complement strand
TCCAGATATAAATTTACAACAAAGGTTAAATGCTGCTGAAAGCTACAGTTGTATGTTATTATCATAATAATGAAAAGAAAAACTTTTACTTACACTGCACATACAAAGCAACTAAGGACAAGAGTTGGAAAATTAGCAACAGCTATAAACTCTGCACGCTTTGCATTGAAACTATGTTAATCTGCATCGTCCCTATTAAACAAATTAATAAACTGAGATTTTATAGAAAACAAAAAGATAAAGCAAGAGAATAATTCAGATTAATGGGTAATGAAATGCACCTGTTTGCTAAAAATGAAGAAAATTAACCGGGGAGAAGCTCGAAGCTGAAGTAGGGACTGCGTGTGTGTGTGTGTGTGTGTGTGTGTGTGTGTGTGTGTGTGTGTGTGTGTGTGTCTGACATTAAA
>NW_019492539.1:0-648 GCF_002814215.2 Seriola lalandi dorsalis | reverse complement strand
CACAGCACTGGACACGTTAAGTGACTTTGAAAAATAGGTAATCGATTACTCTCTATCTCTCTCTCTCCCTCTCTGCCCCTTTCTCTACCTCCTTTTTTTTTCTTTTTCCACACCTATCCCTCTCACACTCGCTTTCTCTCCAGCCTCATCCATTTCTAATTTTCTGCTCCCTACCACCCATTTATTTGTTTCATTTCTTTCTCCTCCTCTTTCATCTACCTCCCATCTCTTCTTTCATTATTTCATTGTTCGCCTTCTTTCTTTCTTTCTTTCCATCCCCTCATCTCTCTCTTGATCTATGTTCATCTCCTTTCCCTCCTTCTCTTCTTCTCTGCCTTATTGTCTCCTCCCTTTGGTAAATTTCCCCTTCTCTCCTTGTTTCTCCACCCCCCTCCACCCCCCCCCCCTCTCCTTCTCCCCTTTATTGCTTTGACAAGATAATTTGAGTCATGCTGAAGCTGTCACCATCCGCCACAGCAAACAAAGAGAGATCCAATCCCTGTCTGCTGCTGATGGGGCTCTTTCTATTCCGCAGGCAAACACACACCTGGAGGACATGGACACACACACAAACGCACTCACACACACACACTCACACACACACACACACACACACACACACACACACACACACACACACACACACAC
>NW_019492538.1:0-407 GCF_002814215.2 Seriola lalandi dorsalis | reverse complement strand
TTTTAGTTTTTTTTTTTTTTTTTTTTTTTCAAATTAAAGGAGCAAGAAATACTCCAAAGAGTTTAAGCAACAATGAGCATTGTACCAACAGGTCTGGTTGGAACTAAGCACCCAGAACTGCTTAAACAAATTTCAAAAATTTCTGCAAAGTGGGAAAAGCGGACAAAGGGACTGACTTCTGCATGGCCTAGGGATGGCACATTTGATGTGGCAGTGTGTGAGGATATGGAAAGGCGAATTAGAGATCACAAAGTAAAAGACAAAAGCGTGAAAAGGCAAGATAAGAGAGAGTTGGAGCTAAATATTTTAAAAATGTTCAAGGAAGAAGGAGAACAATACAGGACCATTCTGAGGAAAGGTTTAGCTGAACTAAAAGAAAAACGAAACAGACACAAAAAGAATCAAGA
>NW_019492537.1:0-407 GCF_002814215.2 Seriola lalandi dorsalis | reverse complement strand
TTACTATACTATGACGTTTTTTGGAATTTTTATGCCTTACTATACTATGACGTTTTTTGATGTTTTTTGCCATACAATACTATGATGTTTTTGATGTTTTGATGCCTTACTACAGTAAGATATTTTATGCATTATTATACTGTCATTTTTTGACGTTTTCATGCCTTACTATACTATCACGTTTTTTGATGTTTTTTGATGATTTTATGCCTTACTGTACTATGATGTTTATTGACGTTTTGATGCCTTACTATAGTATGACAGTTCATGCCTTATTATAGTGTGACATTTTTGGACGATTTTATGCCTTATTATACTGTGACATTTTTTAATATTTTTTGTCGTACAATACTATGACGTTTTTTCATGTTTTTTTGCCTTACTATACTATGACGTTTTTTGATGAT
>NW_019492536.1:0-407 GCF_002814215.2 Seriola lalandi dorsalis | reverse complement strand
ATTATTATTATTAATAATAATAATAATAATAATAATAATAAACATTAATTTAATTTGAGCCAGTACTGATTTATTTTCATCTGCAGCCCCTTGTCAAAATGCCATTTTACATGGGCATTACACATACTAAATAGATTATTAAGTCTTTTTTATTACTCTATTTGGTTTCTGTAAGTTTCTCTGCATATGTGTATTTATGTTTTGATAAGTGCTAAATAATAAACTTTATTATTATTATAAATGGTATTATTACTACATTTTTTTGTAAAAATTGTATAATAAAAGATTTAACAAATGAAAATATACCTACTGAAGTAGAAATTTGTCTTTGACTATATAAAGTTACATCTGCAAGACACGAATCATTAGAAACAATGACAACATAAAATACAATATAAACAGTGTTG
>NW_019492535.1:0-407 GCF_002814215.2 Seriola lalandi dorsalis | reverse complement strand
ACAATAACGTAGTAATGCTCTTATAAGTGACCCTGGGTTAGAGAACAGTAAGCCAGTTAACTGTTAGAGCAGATAAAGACACTTTTTTAAACCATTCCCTTTGCACTTGCGTGTTTTGCTTTGGAGAGGACAACAGACTCCACCTTCCGTACTTTTCAGAGACAGAGTATCACTCACTACAGCCCCATGTACCCCTCTTCAACATGTGGCTTGACAGGCCTGCTGTGCCCCTGCTGTGATTGGACAGTTGCCGGTTGAGGGAGGGCTTTAGAAAATCATCAATAAAATGGCAGAGTTGGATCCATGGCACCTGGAAGGGCCCCAGTTTCCATGCAAGCTACAGTAAACAGCATTTAATACATTTTCTATTTGTATTGTTTGCACATATACGTTTTTCAGTTAATGCT
>NW_019492534.1:0-446 GCF_002814215.2 Seriola lalandi dorsalis | reverse complement strand
ATAATGTAGTAATAACTACTGGGTATTCATGTAATAATGTAGTAATAACTACTGGGTATTCATGTAATAATGTAGTAATAACTACTGGGTATTCATGTAATAATGTAGTAATAACTACTGGGTATTCATGTAATAATGTAGTAATTACCACTGAGTACTGATGGGTCAGATTTGTGACGGTGTTGCTGCCGCTGCAGTTAAATGAGAGTAATGTTTTTCTGTCAGGTAACCAGTGGTACCTGTGCTCACCTGTACAGAGCTGCTGTTGTGAGCCTCAAAGAATCACTGCAGTCTGATCTGATCTCAGAAATGAACTGATCTCTTCAGCTTTCTTGCAGAGGGTATTGTGTCAGAGGGAGATGTGAACCTTTTCACTCACTGACTCCCTTTTTCATTTATTCACGTTATCCCACAGTCCCAGTGTGTGTGTGCGTGTGTGTGTGTGT
>NW_019492533.1:0-407 GCF_002814215.2 Seriola lalandi dorsalis | reverse complement strand
AGGACCAAGTTAATGATGTCACAGATGACAGAGATTTTCCTTTGAGAGAAACCCCATTGGAGAAACTGCTGCTTGGTCAGTATGGGCTTATAGTGGAAGACATCTCGCAGTACCTACACACACAAAACACAGACATGCTCACAACTGAATGGACCACTATAGGCTAGCAGATTAACTGAAGTAAAAGTAAAGTAAAAATCCACTGTACATGTATGTTTGTGTTACTGCACCTTATAAAGAGTGTCAGTGAATCGGAGGTCAGTTTTGCCAGTCAGCTCCAGTCCAGCTGCCATTAGTTGCTCAGTAAAAGGTGGAGAGAAGGAGGTGAGGGTGAAGCTCACGATTGGTAGAAAAGCTAAGGGATCTCCTTTGGAAAGACTAGTGGAGAAACAAATAACAACATGCAA
>NW_019492532.1:0-407 GCF_002814215.2 Seriola lalandi dorsalis | reverse complement strand
CACAAAGACCTTCATTCAAACACGGGCAGTACTTTCTTGGAACCTTAATCATTCATAGCCCTTCGAGCTGAACTTTTTAAATCAAAATGCACTGAATACTTTATATATATATAAAATTATTAAACCAGCTCTTTTCACTATCTTTTCACCAGCTCTTTTCACTATCGCCAACACAACGCCTCACTGACATTCTGCGAGTCTCTGTAACCTTTCCTCATGCTCCTTTCCAGAGCCGACATGTTTCTCTCCGGCTGCTCCCTGTGGCAGACTGTGTGTTTATCATACCTCTAGCTTCACCTGGGAGAGAAGTGGAGTGTACTCATGAACAGATGTACTACAGTCTGTTAATAGTGGTAGCAATGCTGCAAGAAAACATCACTTTTATCCCTGAAAGGCAGATAGAAAAC